>NW_022103904.1:23259704-23263944 GCF_000313985.2 Echinops telfairi | reverse complement strand
CATTTGCTGTGAAGTGAGTTCCTTGATCTGAAGCAATGCTATGTGGGATGCCATGCCGGTGGAGGAGGCATTCTGTAAGTCCACGAATAGTAGTTTTGGTAGAAGCATCGTGTGCAGGGAAGGCAAATCCATATCCAGAGTAGGTGTCTATTCCAGTAAGAACAAAAGGCTGTCCCCCTCCATGATGGAAGTGGTCCTATGTAATCAACCTGCCACCAAGTTGCTGGTTGATCTCCCCGAGGAATGGTCCCGTATCTTGGACTTAATGTTGGTTTCTGCTGCTGGCAAATGGGGCACTCAGCAGTGGCAGTGGCCAAGTCAGCCTTGGTGAGTAGAAGTCCATGGTGCTGTGCCCATGCATAACCTTCATCCCTGCCACCATGTCCACTTTGTTCATGTGCCCATTGGGCGATAACAGGAGTGGCAGAGGAAAGAGGAGGACCAGTCTCCACAGGGCGTGTTATCTTATCCACTTGATTATTAAAGTCCTCCTCCTCAGAGGTAATCCTTTGGTGAGCGTTCACGTGAGATACAATTACCTCTACTTTCTTGGCCCATTCAGAGAGCTTGGCCCATTCAGAGAGGTCTGTCCACATACCTCTTCCCCACACCTCCTTGTCACCAATTTTCCAATCATGGTCCTTCCAATTCCCTGACCATCCAGCCAAGCCATTAGCCACAGCCCATGAATCAGTATACAGTCTCACATCTGGCCATTTTTCCTTATAGGCAAACTGAACGGCCAGGTGCACCGCTCGAAGTTCTGCCCATTGGGAAGATTTCCCTTAGGCAGTGCTACTGATGCAGCCCCACCTGGCATATCAACTTGCATAGTTTGGATAATCTGCTCAGGTGTGGATTGTGAATTAATACTTTCAGCTGAGAGAGGTGGAAGCTGCAGTGGCACCACACTTGTGTTTATCAGCCAGGCTGGCACAATAAACTATCTCACCTCGTGGTCACATAGGCTGGTGTGCTTCTTCCATGTGGGGTTTGTTGTCTCTCAGCTAGATAGCCACTTGTTTATCTTCAAGCTTTTAAGACCCCGGACGCTATATCTTTTGATAGCTGGGCTCCATCAGCTTTCTTCACCACATTTGCTTATGCACCTGCTTTGTCTTCAGCGATCGATCTTGTCGAGACAGTGAGCATCATGGAATGTCAGTTTAATAGAACAAAGTGTTTTTGCTTTGAGGGAGTACTTGAGTGGAGGCCCAATGTCCATCTGCTACCTTAATACTAAACCTACAAATATATGTACATACACCTATAGCCATATCATTGTACATAAATACATTTACATGTGTACATGCCTGTATTTATACTTCTATGAATGACTTTTGCCTCCCTATGGCTTCCAAAGGAGCGCTGGTGGCGTGGCGAGTTACGTGTTGAGCTGCTAACCCCAGGGTACACGATCCCAGTTCACAACTACTGTACCGACGTAAAGTCTCAGCAACCCGCAGGGGCAGTTCGTCTCTCTCCGTCGGGTCACGGTGGGTCAGACCGACTTGATGGCAGTGAGTTTGGTTTGGAGGTATCCGACTTGCAGGAAGAAGTTTGTCTCGGGGTCTTACCCGAAAGCTTGTCTTGATTTCTTCCCTCTCCCTGCTGTGTGTGGTTCATTCGCTCTCCTCCTGTGGCTGCTGTGAGGGGCCGTCCAGGTAGTGCCGAGTTACAGCGGCCCTATGTGCGGCACAGCGAGCCACTGGTCAGCCCTGCGCCAGCCTCCGCGTCCCGCTGTGCCTGAACCCGTTGTTGTAACCACTGCCCCCTCTCTTTTCCACTGACCCTCTACATTGTGAGACAATATTCTCTTCCTGGGACTGGGCCCTTCTAATAATATATCCAGAAAACAGGAGAGGAAATTGCTCCACCCTCACATCTAAGGAAGATTTTGGTTGTACTTCTTCCAAGATTGTTCCTTGTTCTGTGTGTGGCGTAATCCTTTTTTTGTTTTTGGGGGGTGGAGGGGCAACACCGCGATTCAGAGGTGTCAATTTTTCTTTGGTCTTCGTTTTCGTTGTTCAGCCCAAATGAGAAATTGTATAGGAAAATAATTTTTTTCAAAATCACTCATCTCTTTTAGTTGGTAATACAGCCCCACACAAACCACCATCTGTTACTTGTAAAAATCTCCTTTGTAAAAGATGTGGGTTTAGTGTCATTTTTGCCCATGAACATGCCTCCTTATGTCTTGACTGAGGCATCACGTCACTGGTAGACATTCTCTTTGTGTACTTCTCGCTGCCAGCTGTCGACCACTCGCATGCTGGCCCTTCTCTTTCCCCATGAAGCTTTCTAGGCTCGTATGCTCTGGTGGCACAGTGCTGCGTGGAAGGGGGCGCTTGTTTGAAGCACCAGCCAGAGGGACAAGATCTGCTCCCATAAAGAGTACAGCCAAGGAGAGCCCATAAAACACTCCAACCTGAACTGCCATCGCGTCTCTGCTGACTCTTCATGACTCTCTAGGACAGGATAAACCTGCCCTGTGAGTGAGTGTCTGAGACTAACTCTTAAGGGGAGTACAAAGTCCCATCTTTCCTCTGAGGAGGGGCTAGTAGTTGCTAACTGCTGACCTTGCAGTTAGCAGCCCAGTCTGTAACCAGGGCTCATCCTAGGAAACACGATAGGGCAGTTTTATTCTGTACGATAGGGCTATCGTGAGTCGGAATCTTCTGAAGTCATTTAACAGCACAGAAACAGTTAAGAGTTGTTACAAAACTGTTGGATAAAGTGTTGAACTGTTAAAGCAAGGTCAGCAGATCAAATCCACTAGCTGCTCCCAGGGATGAGGCTATTTGCTCCCATAAAGGTTTAGAGCCTCGGAGACCTTATAAGAGTTGCTGTGAGGAAGAATTGACTTGATGGCAGTGGGTTTATAATTTCTGTGGCCTTGCCTTCAACTTAGGCATGTCGAAATGTAAGTTTACATTTACATTTTAGAACACATTTGCCCTAGTGTGTCAGAAAAATCATGTGTCGTCCGCTGTTCATCTTTAAAAACATTTTCTCGTGCCACACTTGGAGTTCTTCTGGCATTACGTAATTGGCTAAAGCAGTTATTTGTCGAGCTTTAATTTTCCAGCACTATGTTTAATATGATTCTTGCTTTGAGAAATCAGTTTGGTAACAGCTTAATTATGTAATACTATTGGTTGAATTTATACAGAAGTGGTGCTTTCCAGGGAAACTTTATGAGAAGTTAGCATTAGCAGAATTTCAAGTAGAGAAGGTCTCCTGGAAGGACTAGCCTGACATGGGTTTTGATGGATGGAGTAATCCCAAGTTCACCTGGTGTGAAGTCACTGGTCATAAAAGGACACAAGGCCAAGAGCATCCACGACTACCTTCAGGGTGGCTCAATTTGCTATCTGGCTCCTATGCGCGCTTCTACAAAATAGTATACCACCCCCTTTTTCACGATTCCCACAACATACTTCATCTCATATTTGGTAGAAGCCCATCTACATCCTATTAATCACATTTGCTTGATTTAACAAAATCTGTAACCAAAGGAAAGCGTGTACTATGACCTGATTTATCAAAATAAGTGCACATGTCTTCTAGTGCCCACCACTGTCTTTCTGTGTGTGTGTAATTGAAGTCATTCTACAAGTGTTACCAATAACTCGTCTTCCTGAGAAATCTTTTTTAATGTATTTTACTTTCCTATACTTATCCCCTCTTTTACAATCCTTGTCCATAATTGTACATTTTGTATACCTGTACTCTCATTGTAGAATCAATTTAGTATACTTCTTTTTACACCGATTATTTCATAAGCATGCTTCCATTTGGCTACATAAACCCAAAGCCAAACTCACTACCATCAAGCCAATTCTAACTCAAAGCAACCCTGCAGGAAAAAGTAAAACTGCCCTGTGAGTTTCTAAGACATTCAGTCTGTATAGGAGTGGGCAGCCGTCTGCCTGCAGAACAACTGGTGCGTCCACTCTGCTGATCTTGGAGTTAGCAGCTTAATGCACAACCTTCTGCACAGCCAGGGCATCTTATTTGGCGACATGGTGTTCATAATTTTCATTATAGGATCTGGATAATGTTCTATCAACTTGATGTGCAATAAGTTACTTACCCATTATCTCAAAATTGGATCTTTACATTATTTCCAATTTGTTTACTACTAGAGAAAACATTGCTATGAAACAGCTACTGCCCTTCCTAAATTCTTTTTTTCCCTAAAGATCATTTTTATTGAGGGCTCTTACAGCTCTTATAA
>NW_022103904.1:23235946-23258422 GCF_000313985.2 Echinops telfairi | reverse complement strand
GGTTGCTCTCAGTTCAAGCATCAAGGAAGCTGGTAGAACAAGTTGATTTTGAAGAAGCCTGAAAGGAAGAAGAAGATGTGAATGTAGTGTTCGAGATAGAAGGTGGTGAATCCTCAGAGGTGTACCGTGAGCAGTGAGTGGTTGCCTTGGCTAACACACAAGGTCTGTCATGTCAGACAGAGGAACTGAAGTGGTTGGTCACTGCCAGGTCAGAGAGAGCCATGAATACAGGCTGGGACATTTATTTCTAAGCCAAACCAGACCCATTGCCATCGAGTCGATTCCGGCTCAGAGCAGCCCTATGAGATAGAATCGAGGTGCCCCGTGGGGTTTCTACAGTCTGCAGAAGCAGACTGCCACGGTGTTGTCCCTGGGAACTCCTGCTGGGTTTGAACAGCTGACTTTGGGGTTAGCAGCTGAATGTTTACCCACGGCATCACCAGGGACATAGCGGAGTCATTAAAAGTCAGGTCCCAATTTTTGTAAGTGTCTGAATAGAATGCATCTTCATCTGTTTGTTGCTGTTTTTTTGTTTGTTTGTTTGTTTATTCCCTGATGGATCCCTCGTGCTGGTACCGTATGTGTAGTAAGGCAAGCAGTGACCTTTCTTTAGATGAAGAGCAAATGAAGGAGTGTGGCATGATGGAAGATGTCCCTTGTTGACCTGTGGACAGTATTTCTAGGTGATGACAGTGGTGGGGTTGGAGGATCTCTGAATGCATCCAAATAGTAGAAACACCTATTGGGAGACCCAAGCGCATTTGGAAGGTTTTGTAAGCGCTGCTCCTCTGTTTGGTGGTCTGTTACTCTGCCCTCACTTTAAGATGTCCTTTTAGTGGAATTAAAAGTGAATGGCTGAAAATGACATGATTTAGTTACATTCCATTTCTAGAACAATGATAGATTCAAGCCCCCCTGGTTTTACCCAGAGAGAAGGAGAAGCTGCTGATCCCGAAGCATCAGTCATGTGACTGGACCCCTCACCCACCCATTCATGATCCATCTGCCCCAGTTCCCTCACTCTGTCTCTCCTGTTACTATATATGCACCTCCATCAACCACCTGAAAACTCTTCTTCGAATGAAGTAGCAGGCTAAAGAAAAATTACTCGTTCACATGTTTGTTCTTACAGTATGTTTTTTCCTCCTCAAATCTCAGACAATGCACAGCCTAAGGAAGATTGATTACCAGTGAACATAATAATTGTTCTGTTTCTTGGAGAACTTTTCCGACTCTCCTTGCTGTACTATTTTCAGTCCTGGATACCATATGCCTATAAAGAAATCAGATTAGGAAAGTGACCAGCATAGGAGAAGGAACCAAGGCCCGGGTCACCCAAAGAGAGGAGGTGTCTAGTCTGGAGAAGAGAGTGAGATATGTATCTTTTAGTGGGTTAAAAACTGGTCTACAGAGGAATCAAGCTTGTCCTGTTTGGCAAAAACTGGGATCAGAAACTTGAAGGGAACAGGTCGGGGGCTGAGGATTGTCTCCCAGTTGAGGCTGTCCAGAGATGGAACCAGCATCCCCGGGAGGAAGTGGGTTTGAGAAGCATGTCAACAGAGTTAAAATGACTAACTTGGCAATTAGCGGTTGAGCTTTCTAAATGATTGTTCTGATTGCGTAGCTCAAGAAGTTTGCAGTAGGATGACTAAGAGGAGTAAGTGACTGGCATTGGGAGAATGGACATGCCTTCTGCAGAAGGCAGTGGACTCTCTCTCAGAGGAAGCTGGGCTCCCTGGTGACAGGTGCTCTGGCCGTCCTCGTGAGTATGGGATTGATGGGCCAGGTGAGGAGCCTAACTTGACTGTCGAGTTCCAGGAGCGTTCCAGGAGCGCTGGCACAAAATCAGTGCTTGAAACCAAACAAAGGGTGAGTAAGCAGGCTCTCTGGGGGGGGAGCATGTTCAGTAAAGAGCATCAGCCTCCGTGAAGTTCCGCAGCAAGAACGAGCAGGAATTCGTAAAGTTAACAGATTGGTGATCAGAGGACCAGCAGAAGCATCAGAAGGAGGAGTCAGACCACGGAGATTTGGTAGAGGACTTGTTGATTCATACCTTCAAATTCTTCCCAGGAGTTGTGGAGAATGCGGGGTACGAAGCAGCATTGGAGAAGTAGTACAAAGCTCCCAGTTAAGCAGTGGGCAGCTCCCTTAGGAAAAGGGGGAGAGCGGGAGGGGTGTCGCTAGCTGGAGGACTAGAGAAGACGCTTCCTTGCATCGCTGCCAGAGCTGCTTGTTTTTGCGCCCCGACATGAAAAGGAAGGCACTGTCACACTTTTGGTTTTTCTTTTTTAAAGCCTTGTGACCATTATGTTCTACTATTTATATCCCTTTATCTTTTCAATGGCCACCAGGGGGAACTCTGAGTCAGACAGCAGAATGTAGGAGTCAGACCATTTTGCTTGGGGCCCCAACTCCTAGTGTAAAAACCAGTAAGGTAAGTGGCCTTGATGCCAGGCCCCCTGCCTACCTGTTTGTGAAAGCAGCTCCCGGCATGAGTGGAGGTCAAAGGAGACATTGGCTCTGTTTTAACTGTGATGCTGCTACTGTTTAGGGGTAATACATACTTCAGGCACTTATATAAGTTGAACTTATTTTTTTCTATAAATAATCATAAGTAAAAGATGGCTTTAATGAGCATATCTAAGAATTAAGGGTCTCAGCCAAGAGGTCATGCTAGATGTCGTGAGATGTGGCCGTGGAAAGTGGGACCAGCCGTTAAAGATTCCAAAGAGTATCCACAGTCAGGGGAATAAAGCTTATGTAATCCCCTCAAGAAAACTATCAGCAAGCATGGTAGATGTGCATGTGGTTTGTCTTTTTAGTGTAAGAGTGTCATTGTGCCAGGTGCGTGCCTGCTGGACCCACACAGCGTATGCCCTCCTCATCGTCATGTTGGTGACATCCTGTAGTGTAGTCACATGCGTTCTTATTACGAAGCACAGTCCCACACAGTCCATTGGCTTCCATGGGCCTTCTTCCCACACACAGCTGGTGAAATTATCCGAAGGTCCTCTCCTGCTTCTCACGCCATGTTTTGAGGATGGTCTGTGGATGATGGGGTGTAGAGTGAGTTCACGCTTGCTTGTCCTTTCTTTCTGTAAATGGTTTTAAAAGATTTCCAAGCTGTGTATACCAACGTTACTGAGAACAAAGCTGTGCGTTAGTGGATCGCAGCACGGTAGAGAGTCTGTATGCGGGTCAAGCTATGTGACCAGACCATGAATTTACGTGATCTCTGCTTCACAGGTCGGGTCTATGCTGTCTTGTCAAAGAGAGAAGGCCGCGTGCTTCAAGAAGAAATGAAGGAAGGCACGGACATGTTCATCATCAAGGCTGTGCTGCCTGTGGCCGAGAGCTTTGGCTTCGCTGATGAAATCAGGAAGAGGACGAGTGGCCTGGCCAGCCCGCAGCTGCTTTTCAGCCACTGGGAGGTGAGCCCAGGCCCCAGGCTTTCCCTTTCGTCCAGGTGTAAGCGTCCTCCAGGTGAGGTCAAGTGCAGCAGACGGAACTAACCACGCCCTTTGGCCGTATTTCCAGTCAGATGGACAAGAAAGAGGAAATGGCCGTTTTTCCTTGGCACCCTACAATCCTTAGGTTCTATGTAAAGTATCTTACCTGCGTACATGTGTTCATTCTTTTTGTTTGGTACAAGATTTGCTAAGACAGACGTTTAATCCTTTTTCTTTTTTCCTCTCTAAAGACATATTTTAGATTTTCAAAAGAAACCACAGGCCCTTTGAAAGTAGATCTTCAAGGAACGTTCCTCCTGGGGAAAATGCTATCTTCAGTATTGAGAGAGGAAGCATTATATTTCTTGCGGGGGGCAGCTTTAAATCATTCTGCATTATGTAGTCTTCGGGCCCCATGATGGGGAGACTCAAGGTCTCTCTGGTTTTCAAGGGTTGTGGAGTGCACTGCCTCCTCAAAACGCCATGGAACAGGGAGGTGAGAAGGCCAACCCAATCTGTAATCAAAAAGGAGACTTTAACACATCTCCATGGCTGGGAAAAGAAGAAAAGACTGAATGCATCGCTCTTTAACTCAGACAAAGCAGGAGGCCAGGCCAGCCTGCCTCTGCAGATGCTTGAAGGAAGAGGAGTTAGCCCACTGAAGCCGAGAAGGATACTCTTATCAGAAAGCACCACAGTAGAAAAGGCCAGAGCTGGGTAACTGCAGAGGGTGAACGAAAGCCATTTGTTATTTTTCAAACCGAGCCGAAGGTGAGGAATAGAATTTTCAAACTAGAAATGTGAGTGGAGAGGCTTTAAGAAAGCAGCTACTGTTGGCCTGGCTGACAGGGAAGGTCAATCATCTTGGACGTAGTTTGGTGGAAGCAGCGTGGACTTTGGAGTTGGACAGCCCTGGTTTCAAATGTTAATCCTGCCACTGACTCGAGGGTTGCCCCCGAGATAAGGGGTGTTATCCATCCAGCCGAGTGTCAGGCTCGGGCAGGCCCTCTTGGCGTGGAGAATGTGTTCTGGTCTGTCCTTCTGCACCGTCTGTTGACTTGCCTCGGTAGTGTGGCGTTGCACTGGGCCTCATACAAATAACTCAGGGTCTTTCTCTTATGCTTTCTTTAAGCAGAATGCATGGTTTCAGATCCATGTGCTAAGTGGTGCTTAATTTCTCTGACTCTGGCCAGATGGATTCCTTTCACTAGAGCACTTTCAAATGGATCCTGTAAATTTTGATGCTAAAGGTATACTGGAAAAATGGAGGAAAACCTTTCTTTTTAAAATGAAGTTTATGGTCAAGTGAGTCAGCGAAATGAAGAAGGGGGACACTTTTAAGAAGGAATAAAGAAAAACCTGACTTTGGACGATGCAAATTTGATTTTAATTCAGTACGTTGCGATGGCCTAAATTGATGCAAGTAACCTTGCTGGTCCGTAACATTAGTTATGTCTGCTTTTCCTTTGAAGAGGACACAAAGCCGCCGCCCATTTTTAATTCATAATAAAACCAAGGAAGTGTTATTCTGATTTATACTTGTGTGGGACCAGATAGGTAGGGGGTGGTCAGGATAAACTGTATTTTGAACAGTGATTTACTATGAAGTTTTTCCTGTATATTTTGCTGCTCTTAAATGGATGTTTTGGCTATTTCATCAGTTTCTCATATCTTCATAGACACTCTACCATTGCTACAATTCATTATGTAGGAACTAGTAACCTCAGAACACATAAATTATTTGTTAATCCCAAGTTTATAGGTAGTAATTTCCCATCTATCCCAATTTCCAGTGTTTTAGTTTTGGCTTTTGACACTCAGCTTTTAAATGAGAACACAAATCAGTAAGAAATAGAATGGATGTGTTTAAAAAAGGTAACTTCTAAAGAAAAATAGAAGCTGTGTCTGTAGTGTAAATACATTGCTGGTGGTCCTAATGGAAAACTTCATCACAGAGCCGTCCGCCATAGGTTTGGTAATCAGACGTGTGAGGACAGCAGTGGGCCTAGTAATCTTTAGAACAGAGAGAGACGTCTTTCACTTCAAAGCAATGACCTTGAGAGGCAAAACACTTTCTTCACTGGGCTGTTATTGCTGGAAACTGCATTCAGAAACTTGCTCTGAGTGTTTGGGAGATGACAAATCGCCCGTGGCGCCGATGGCCTTGATCAACACTGGTGTGGAAAGCTGTGGCGGCCCATTTGCTCAGAGCACAGGAGCCTGTCCGTGCAGATCCAGAGCAGGCCCTCTGAGCCTTTGTGATGGCGGCACTATTGGGAAAATCAGACATTTGAATTCACATCCGTCTTATCCTTAGAAATGATTTTACAAAATATTGACAAAACATTTAAATCTATAAATTAAAGCTCTATCGTCATTCCTAATTGTCAAACACATTGATTAGAAAACAGACGAGACTATTTTTTTTAATGTGAAAACCAAAAAACATACTGCCATCCAATCGATTTCGACTCACATCCACCTTGTCTTAGGTCTCTGAGACTGTAAATCTGTACGGAGGCGGACAGCCTCCGCTCTCTCCTTCAGAGCAGCTAGTTGGCTTGAATCACATCCATCTGGTGATTAACAACCCAACCTGTAACTCACAGCACCGCCAGGGTTCCATTCTCATACAAGGCTCCCAAATTGGAGTGGCTTAAATGAGGCAGTTTTTTTTCTGTTTTATCTGTGTCCAGGCTGACTGGTGACACAGCCCAGGCTCCTCCTGGCTTGCTGCCCTTTTCAACACTGCACTTCCATTGATGGTGCAGTACACACTTCATGCCACTCAAATCCTAGATCTAATCACTCGGCCACACCTACCTAGGAGGCTGGGAAATGTAGTCTGCTCTCGGGAGTCAGCAAACTGGCCCCCTAGTTTGGTAAATACCAATTTATTAGAACGGAGCCTTCCTCCTTCATTTACTACTTTGTGTGACTGCTATCAGTCTTGAGTCATTGCAAGAGAGATCAGATGGTCTGAAAGGCCTAAAACATTTCCTATCTGGCCTTTTAGAGAATAAGGCTGCGAGCTCGTGCACACACCCCACCTCAAACCTAGGTGGCCGTGTACTTACCTGAGACTGGACGATAACTCAGTGACAGCTCCTATAAAGTCAGTAGGGTGTGACTAAGTCTGCTGTTGTTTCTGTTCTGGTGAAAAGCATGCATGATGAGTTGGGGGTCCCATTAGTTATATTTATCGCAGTGTCTCTCTCTTTCCCTGTCCTGTCAGTTTGCTTTCTGGTTCACTGGTTTCCCTGGCCCCTCCCTCTTACATCTGCTTTTGGGAGACTGTTGGCCTTTCGCCTCATCCTGATGATTTTTAAGTACAGTACTGATCTTCTGGGCGATGGCCATTGCTTTCTGTGCCACTCTGCTGTTTCATGAAACATAATCTCGGGATAGGCTTGGTACTGGGCTTAGAGTCGCTGTTCTCCACTGTTCCACTTTCTCAGGCTCTTTTTTGTTTTTCATTTTAAAGAAGGGATATTTGTGTTCCCTTCACAATTTCCTCCTTCTGTCCAAGGCTGGTTCTTGTGACCCTGGTCAGAACCAGCGTGGTGATACCATCTGCTGCTTCTGGTCTCGAGGGAGCTGAACTTGTGGCTCCTGTAAACTTGTGTCTTCGCCGGGCTCTTGGTTACCTTCGTACTGTGCAGACCAGTGGTTGCATCATAGATGGCTGGCCAAGCACAAGCTCCTGGGAGCCCAGACACTCCTCCCCTCACCAGGAGGCGGATCAGGGTTTTTGTGAACCTATGTTGTGCCTGTGGACTGACTTGTCCCATAAGACCATGGTCCTGAGCTTTCAGATCCACACCACCCATCTTAGGCGGTGTTTGGTTAAGTCTGAGTCCTCAATGAATCTGCATGCACCCATATATTTGCATTCACACATGTCTATAGATACTTAAGGGAACCTGGATGGCAAGGTGGGGTAAGCACTGGGCTACTGCTACTGCCACTGCCCTAGAAAAACCTGAGACAGATTGCCCTGGTAAGGATTTATGGTTTCAGAAACATTAAGTTGAACTGTTTCTACTGTGCCTTATAGGGTAAAGCAGGGCAGCATTGATAAAACTCATATCCTGGTGAAATAGCCACATGGCAACCGAAAACCTTACACCCTAGCTTGTTGTGCATTCTTTCCAAAAATAGGGACTTTTTTAAAATACCGCGGGACGCAGGAAAAATTGTTAAAAATCAGGACATCTGGTCACCTTATTGTAGGGTCATTATGAGGGAATCAACTCAGTAGCAGTGGGTTTTAAGGGATCCTTGGTGGCAGTGTGGTTAAACCCCTCAACTGCTGACAGGTTAGTGGTTTGAAACTACCAATGAGTTGGTGGGAGAAGGATATGGCAGTGTGCTTTCTTTCTGTGCCTTGGAAAGAAACCCAGGAGGAAGTTCTTTGCACTGTAGGGTATCTTATGAGTCAGAACCGTATCAGTGGCACTGGATTGGATTTGCATTAGGAGCTATACCTAGGTTTGGGGTTGCTGGATCATGCTGTTAAGTGCTGTCTAGTCTGTTCCAATATGTAGCACCCCTTTGGACAGCAGACACCACTCTGCCTGGTGCCCTACCATCCTCAGAATTGTGATGTTTGAGCCCATTGTTGCAGCCACACTATCAGTCCCTCTCATTGAAGGTCTTTCACTTTTTGGCTGACCCTCTACCGAGCATGCTGTCCTTCTCGAGGAACTGATCCCTCCAGATGCTCCGTCCACAGCGCGTGAGACAGAGTGTCACCATCTTCCCTTCGAAGGAGCAGTCTGGCTTACTTCTCCCAAGACAGACTTGCTTGTTCTTTTGGAAGCCGTTGGTATATGGTGTATTCTTCTCCAACACCGTAATTCAAATGCCTCGGTTCTTCTGTTTATTCCTTGCTCAACTTTCACCTATATATGAGGCAATTGAAAATATCATCAACCATGTCAGGCCCACCCTAATACCAAAGTGACATCGAGCAGATTTGCCTAGTATAGTATGTCGTCTGATTTCTTGACGGCTGCTTCCATGAGCATGGATGGTAGAGCCAAATAAAATAGAACCCTCATCTTACCTCTGGTTTTCATGATGTTGTCTATCGGTCTAGTGGCGAGGATCCTCTTGTTTTCTGTACGTCATGTTCTAACCCTTGCTGAAGGGGTAGACTTGGACCTTCATCAGTGAGAGCTTCAAGTCTTCTTAGCTTCCAGCAAGCAGGGTGTGTCATCTGAGTACCACAGGTTGTTAATGAGCCGGGTTCTTCTTCTTACAGCCCAGCTTCCCGGATTATTTTCTGAGAGCATGTCAGTTGAAGGTGTATGGTGAGAAGATAGGACTCCGACACACACCTTTCCTGACTTGACACCATTCAGTGTCCCCTGGTTCTCCTGCAATGACTGCCTCCCGGTCTGGGTCCAGGCTCCACATAATTGAAGTGTTCCGGAATGCCCATTCTTCGCAAGGATATGATGTTGCTTATGATCCACATAATTGAATCCCTTCATGTAGTCCATAAAACACAAGTAAATATATTGCTGGGTCATAACATAGTTCTGTTTCTCTGGTAATTTAAGGGAATACCATACCATTTTCCATGGTGGTTATACCATTTTACAGTCTAGCCAGCCATGTATTAGGGTTCCACTCCGTCCACAACAGCATTTGCTATTACTGGTTTTACTATTGACTTATATTGTCTTTCTTTCTATCATTTTAATCTGGCATGAGATGAGATCTCTTTGTACTTTTGATTTGCATCTCCCTAACGGCTAATAGTTATGAATATCTGTTTTATGGTTTTTTTGGCTACCTAGAAAGAAAGACAATTTTTGTTATATGAAAGCCATGAAGATCTTCAGTCTCTTTTATCTCTCATTTTTTAAAAAGTTGAACATTAATCTTACATACTTAACTTTTTTAACATTGGCTTCTAGCATAGTTACAGCTTGTTATTAAAAAGTGGCATCTTAGTAAATAGCATTTGAGAAAAATCATGTCAAGAAAAGTTTTACTCCAGTTTTATGTCCTTCTGTCATCCCCTTGCCACCTGTCATGGTCTTGTTCCCGAAGGCTTCCGACTGCATTCTGATTAAATGTCGTGGCTCTCGTCTATCTCAGTTCCCCCATAGTCAAGTTTAGAAAGAACGCTGTTGTTGAGCGAGAGCTGCCTTCTTCCTCTCAGGCAGTTTTTGGTGGTTTTATTTTTCATTTGTATTCTACACACTATATAATTTACAATCAAGAGCTTTTGAGAGAAAACCCTTCTGCAAATAGAGAGAATAAAATGACAGGCATTTTCCATGAGGAAACCTTTGGAGTCAGCAGTCCCCTAATTTCTCTTTCTGTATTTCACCCTGTTAGGAATGAGGAAGAAATGGAGCTAATAACAGGCACAGAAAGGAAAACATGACCAAGCAGTGGTGGTGGACATGTCTGTCCGCACCAGCTCAAAGTGACCGAGCTGAGCCGGAGAGGCAGCCAGAGTTCACCCCAGTGGGAGAAGTCATCCTGTGAGCACTGACCATTTGTTACAGATGCAGGTACCTCCCACCTGCCAGCCACAATCACATAAAAAATGGGCAGACATTCGGAGTAAAGCCCCAGTGCATTTTTCCTTCTGTGGATTATTTAGTATTTTATTATTTGATAAAATGCCAGGGCAGTAGCTAACACGTGTGGCACCTCCGTACAGGTTAGGAAACAGCAGCTTGTTCAGGCTGTTGAGTTGCAAAAACTATTCTTGCTCTAGCCCTGTGGCGTCATTGGTCCACGTTGGGCTGCTAACCATGAGGCGGGCAGTTTGAAGCCACCATCCAGCCTCAGAGGAAAGAGAAGGCTTCCTGCTCTGCCCTGTCAGGTCGTCAGGAGTCAGAATCAACTTGAAGGCAAGCAGGTTTTAGTGGAGCCAGTTGGCACAGAGCACCTCATGCTCCAAGCTGGGAGCTGTACTCTGCTCCAGAGCGGGTGCCTTTCTGTGGAGCACAGCTGTACAGCCACCCTCCCCACCCTACCCCCCACCCCCCGCCCCCGGGTGTTCCCCAGGCCAGGAAGTCAAAGTTGGCCTCAGGTGTTGCTACGGCTCCAGCTCTAGAGCACCCTTGGCTTGCTAAGGCAAGTAGCATCAAGATGTCCACAGAGAGACAGGCGTAACGCACCCATTCCAGCAGGTCCCAGGGAACCTGAATGAAGACTGGCCCAGAGTCAAGTGTCCCAGGGAGCCCACCGGGCCGCTAGGGCGATTTCCAAAATGAGGCCTTGGAATAGCTGGAAGTAATTCGAGCAAGCCTCCAAAGTATGTGCAGAAGTTCAAGACAAAATTGGACCCTTTCTGAACCCCCACCCCCAGATCTTATATTGTTTGAAAGAGCAGGACTCTGGTCTTAACTGACTGATCTGAGTCCGGTTTCTCTCACCTGCACCTCATCTGTTTCTCTTGTCGTCTTTTTTTTAAATTTTAATTTGTCACCTTCTTTTTTTTTAACAGGGTTAAAAATGTATGCACCATTACCATGCATATGTGCTAAGATCATGTAGCTTCTTTGTGATGTACAAAGGGCCTGTCTGCTTGTCTGTTAGCTGGTTAGTGGAGGGCACCAGTAATGGGCTTGAAACAAGTGACATCCTGTGTATGTGCACGTGAACAGGGTCCAAGCTCCTTCCCTCCCGAGACCAAGCTGACCTGACCTGCGAATCCACTCTCTTGCTTTCTCATTTCGCTTCTTCCTGACACCTCCTCCCCGCTCCCTGCTTCTGTTGCTGGCTCGTGTAGTAGCACTGTTTCTGATAGGCTCCTCCTGTGGAGACACTGTAGTGTGCTACATGAGGCCGCAGCGGAGCCCACAATCCATGTACACGAAACCATTTGGATTTGCCCAGACCCCAGCAACCTACCCATGCTGGACTCCTGACACCCTGCAGGCCTTTGCTAATGTCTTTAGAGACATCAGCCCTGATACGGTTTGATTCTGTGTCCCCAGCATGGTGTCATCCCTCTTCGACCTCAGGGCACTGGTTCTGTGCTCTTGCACACTTAATGAGATTTTGGCAAAGTTCGGGGTGTGGGGGTGTGTGGATAAGGGCTACCCAAAGGTGATTGGAAGCAGTGGAGTTGGGCTGCCAGGGCAAGATCACACCAGCAACTCTTCCAGTAGGTCTCCTCCCTGAGGTACTAGCCCCTGGCTGTTGCACACCAAGGCCACCAGCCACCAGGGCTCCTGCGGCCCCATCAGTTCAGCGAGAACCGAGCCACAAGGTGGGTTGAAATAACAGGGCCAAGATCTCACCGCTCAGTGGGGAGGGAGCCTGACTCCAGGCCCAGTAATGTGGCCCCTGGGCTGCCTTAGGCCCACCCAGTGCCCGCTCCTGGTTTGGGTGACTGTGCTAAATTCCTCTGGCTCTTGTCACCTATTGTATGAGGGACAGGAGCCACCAGCCTCACTCCCTCTCCCGCTAGCAAAGCAGAGTAGCCATTTTCTAAAGCAGATCACAGATAGGTGTCTTACAAGTGTTGAGAAGTTTCCTTCTTTCTACCAAGAGTTTTTTGAACTCTGAAGACAGAGTTACAAGTTCTGGATGATTAGCATTTATTAAATAAGCAAGCAAAACAAAGCTGTTTTATCTTGAAATAATTAGAGATTCATGAAAGTTTCCCCCCAAAAAATGTGCAGGGAGCTTCACGTCCCCCCACCGCACCCCCCAAGCCCCTGTCCCTAGTATCAGCGTCTTGTCACCACACTGCAATGTCAGTCCTGGGAGACAACATTGAACCAACAGCAGAGTTGCTGCCTATCAATTCTGTGTGGACTTGATTTACCCTAACTGTGCTATTGGGCAGTGTGTGGGGAACGGTTGTGAACTTCATGGCTGCCGTTGTGGCAGAGGGGCAGGCTTTGGAGCTGGACCCTCTTGGCATGTGCCAGGTATTTTCCCAAGTGGTATCTTCTTCCATCTTTGCAACAAACAACCTTATATCAGTTGCTGAGTGTTTTCACCTGCAACCGTATAATGCCATACCAATAGCTATCCAACTGGGGTTAGCATAGTAGCTCAGTGACCCACAACAAGGAGCCAGCCTCCGTTTCTTCTGCTCTGAATACTGTGTGTGTGTGTGTGTGTGTGATGTTGAGTCGACTTCAACTTGATGTCTCACATGGCACCCTTCTGTATAACAGAATATAAATGTGGCCTGGTCAGTTGCCATCATCATGATGGGTACTCTGTGATCAGCCGTGTAGTGCCCTCCAGCACAGGATGCTCATCTTCCCCACTACATCAGATAGTCCTCTGTTGAGCCCCATGGAGTTTCCACTGCTGAATTTGTCACAGTGGATCACCAGGCTCGCTCTGTTTCCTAGTCTGTCTTAGTGTGCAAGCTCCACTGAAGCCAACCCCCAGCATTGTAGCCACCACAGTACAGCAGAATGAAAGAAGGGTGCTAGGTCGTTGTTAGGCGCCATCAATTGGTTCCAACTCATAGCGACCCTATGTGCAACACAGCAAAACACTGCCGGGTCCTGCGGCATCCTCCTGACTGTTGTGTTGGGGCGATTGCAGTCATCCGCCTTGCTGACGGTTTTCCTCTTTTCCCTGACCCTCCATGTCACCAAGTCTGCAGCCCTTTTCCAGGCACTGGTTTCTCCTGGCAACATGTCCGAAATACCGGAAATGCCTGAGACAAAGTCTCGCCCTTCCTCGCTCTAAAGAGCATTCTGGCTGTACTTCTTTTTTTTTTTTTTTTGTATTTTTCTTAATCAATTTATTGGGGCTCATACAATTCATCACAATACATAGATCAATTGTGTAAAGCACATCTATACATTTGTTGCCCTCATTATTCCCAAAATTCGCTTTCCTCTTGGGTTCCCGGAATCAGCTCATTTTCCTTTTTTCCCCTCCCCCTCCCTTCCTCCTCCCCTCTCCCCCATGCACCCTTGATAATTTATAAATTATTATTGTATCTTATATTACACTGTCCGGCGTCTCCCTTCACCCACCCCTCTGCTGCCTGTCCCCCAGAGAGGAGGTTATATGTAGCTCCCTGTGATCAATTCTTCCCAGAGGAATTTGTTTGCTCTTGTGGCAGTCCACGGTACTTTCAGTGTTCTTCACCGGAATCCTAATTCAAATGCATCACTCTGGGGTCCTCCTGACTCAGTGTCCAACATTCACACGCATATGAGGCCGTGGAAAATGGCATGGCTTGGGGCAGACGCACCTTGGTCCTCAAAGCTACCTCCTTGCTCGTCAACCCTTTAAAAAGGCCTCATGCAGCAGGGTAGGAAACCCTGGTGGTGTAGATTTCCCTCAGCCAAGGACAACGGCCAGCGTTCTGCTGTCCATCCACTGACCCTGGCAGGTTGGTAACGCTCTCTAGCATGTTTCCTCACTACTGTTTGAACCCCTGTGACTCTTCCATCAGGGGGTTCCTTTCACTTGCTAAGAGGAGATTTCTGAGTGGAGTTTCCATAGAGGACCTGAGCAGTTTTGTCTACGGAAGCCTTTCTTTTGGACTCATTAGCCAGAGCGTCACTAGACAAAGCGTGTCAGGTCCCAGCGGAAGCTCCTCCACTCTTAGAGGCTGGTCGCCGGTTGCCACGTGGTGGATGAGGCAAAGTCGCTTGCCAGTCTGGTTCGTGGTCCTTTGCAGGTGATCTGGCTTTACTCTCGGATGGTCTGTCTTGATCGGAGAGGGACCCTGCTTCGGTGCCAGGTGCTTTGTCTCCAGCCTTTGTCCGAGGGTCGGTAGCGCAGCCCGGCGCTCCCCGTGATCTGCAGCATCTGCTGGATCAGAATCAGAACCGAGCGTCTGCACACAGGTGCTCTCAGATTCGCTATCTCACCTGTGGCTCTCTGGACTCACGCCCTTCAGTGCGCTCACCGGTGATTCTAGGGCGCCCCGAAACATGTCCTCGACAGATTGCAAAGCTCCTAGATGTTCTCTTTCTCTGCTCTGTGTTCTGGAGGGTTACTATCTTGTAATCATTCTTTCTTCAGCAGTCTTGTGTTTAATATCTTTGTTTCTAGTTTAGTGTTTATACTCTTTTCCCCTAGTTTATTCCTTGTCATAACCGCCTGACATGTTGTGGATCAATCTCTCCCTTGATCTCTTTGGGGATTAGAAACATGCTCTCTCTAAAGTCTCCTCCTCTTCGACTCTGAGGGCTCTGAAGTTGTCGGCTCCGGGGACTCCGTTGCCAGGCGGGTTTCCTTATGGGCCCTGTCATTCTTGTTTGCAAGGTCGTCTCCTGTGGGGCTTTCTCTTCCACGTGCTTTGTTTTGGGGACACCCTGATGTTAGGACCTTCAGAGGGGCCTCCCGCTCTGAGTGCCAGACTCCAGACAAGGCCCTTGGGAGCAGCTCCGAGTGGGTGGCAGAGGACAGCAAAGTAGGCGCAGCCCGGGCTGACCCCCAGAAGGTGGCCGCTTCTGCCTTCCCTGCACAGCTCATTTCCAGCTCAAACCCTAGCTACACGTGACCATTCCAGCTTCAGGAGGAGTGAAGTTTCTAGAGTCCACCAGGCCTGGGGCCTGGGGCTCGGACCCACCCCTAAGTGGCCACTGAGAGCCAGCCCCTCCTGACTCCCATCTCTCTTTGCTCCCCAAGGGGTATGGTGAGGTCCGATGCCCCCGTTTGTTCCTATAGGATCCCCTTCCTCCCCCCAAAGACTTTCTCTTCCTTGTCGATAGATAGCACCCTCTTTTCTGAAAAGTAGTATTTTAAACAAACTTTCCCTTCATTTCCGTGCTTTCCATTTAAAGGTGTTGGGATTCGAGACCACCAAGTAAGTGTCACTCATTTTGCCCCAACTGAGAAATAAGAACCCAGTCACAACCCTAAAGGCATGAGGCATGCCAAAGCCACCCTGGCCCCTGGTGACCAGGGAAGCTCGCTGATGCTGGAGAAGGCAGGCTCTCCAGGGGAAGAGCAGACTCGCGCAGGACAGCGGTGCCCACCTCCTGGCAGCTCCATCCGGCCTCCAGTGATGTACACTGTTGTGCATTGGCCCTCACGTGGATGAACACCTCTCTCTCTCGCTCTCTTTCACTATCATTGCCTTTTGTTATCAGTAGCTTTGTTTGGGGGGAGTTGAAAACACTACCCCTGAGAATGATAACATCATCAAATTATGCACTGCAGCATCACGTTGTAAATATATTCACTAATGATAACAGGTAAAACAGAACCAACACAAGCCAGGTGCTCATAAGTGGGGGTTGTCGTGACTCGGAGGCCTGTGCAGTGCAGTCTCTAACTCTCGAGTTCAGTACAGGTATTCACTGGCCAACTGCATATTCCCCAGTGTCCTTTCCTCATCACCCAGGGAGAGGAGTAGAGAAAAGGAGGCGGCTATTGTATGTGCTCCGCCTCGTCCACTCCCTCCAGCTCACCAGGGCAAGGCAGCGCGCTTTGGAGCAGAGGCTCAATGTAATCACGACTGAGCTTGCATGTGTGGGTCTCTGCCGGGGACAAAGGCAGACACTAACACCAATATGTCCTCCCGAAAAGGAGAGCTTTGAAATTAATTGTCTAGGATTGTTTTGCACCCCACCCTCCACCCCCATTCCCACCTTCCTGTTATGGAATGAATGTGAAAGCAAACGAATAATCAGAAAAACTCAAACTCGCTGCCATGGAGTCATTTCCTATTCGTAGGACAGAGTAGAATGACCCCTGCTGGTCTCTGAGACTGTAACTCTTTGCAGGAACAAAGCCTCATTCTTTCTCCCAAGAGTCAGCGGTGGTTTTGAACTGCTGACCTGGCAATTAGCAGCTGAGTGCATAACCCACTCCGCCACCAAGGCTGCAAAAGAACAATAAATGTTGTTGGATCTACTTCCCTGAGTCCACCTCCTCCCATGATGCTTCTCTTATCATTTCTCCCCAGGTCAGCTGTCTGTGCACTGCATGCCTTTCTCATTAGCCGAGACTGGGTCAGAGCGCTGAGTGTAGGAGACCGGGCATTAAAGGACATTGGCTAACTAGTACATTCTATTACCTTCTTTTTCAAGATCATTCCCAGCGACCCCTTCTGGGTGCCGACCACCGAGGAAGAGTACCTGCATTTTGGAGAAAAGGCTGATTCCGAGAACCAGGCCCGGAAGTACATGAACGCAGTGCGCAAGCGGAAAGGTCTGTATGTGGAGGAAAAGATTGTGGAGCACGCAGAAAAGCAGAGGACACTCAGCAAAAATAAGTAACTGCCCTGGAGGAGCCGTGAGCACGCCCACCCGCCCAGACATCTGTGAGACCGGCTCTGTCCGCGTGCTTCTTTCTGACCCCTGGGCATTCCCTCCAAATAAAGCTAAGCCTCTGCGTGCGTGAGAGAACATGTTTTCAAAGTGTCCCTTCTATTGATTCTGGCGGAGGCAGGTCGTGACTATCAGTGTGTGTTGCAGTGGCGAGGGATTACTTCCCTCGGGTGCCAGTTCTTGTTGGAGGTCTGCCACCCAGACCCGTGGGCAGCAGGGCTTCTGCAGGGAACGACCATCCCTGGGCTCCGGCTCCCTCCATCTCCATCACAGTGCCCTGCTTCCGTGACTCTGCCCTGGGAAGATCTCCTGTTTCACATCGAGTCACCACGTCTAGCGCCGTGTGGACAGACCACTTACTTCATCGCAGCGTTCCTCTCCATAGTCAAATGCGCCTCTCTCTCAGCTGGTCCACTCCACAGTGCTATCTAGATGAAATGTAATGTCCAATAGTTAACTGTTAAATCCTCTGGTCTTACATACTTCAAAATGTCAATGAAAGGTATATTTTTTAAAAGGTAAATCTGTGTCTTTTCTTTGCTATTTTTTTTTCATAACCGTACTGAGGGAATATTCGCTAGTATGCATGAGGCTGTTGCCTTATTGTAAACATTTTTGTTTCCGTAATCCTCAGTCACCTCATGGAAGGTGACCCCCACTCATTGGAAGGGACTAATGCCACCCCAGCAAAAAGGGACCTTGTAATTGTGGGTGTTTTACAGGTATATTTTATAGCCACTTGAGAAGTTCTTTTCATAATCCATAAAATTATCAGCTAGGACTTTGATTTTGAAATACTTTGAATGGATTTCCTCAGTAGACCAGGTCATTCTTAACAGGAGTTGCAAATGTTGATCTCAGAGATCCTGGCCCATCTGGCCAAGGCTAATTGACCAAAGACCTTGGGGAAAGTGGGCCTAGACTGCTTAAGTTGAACAGATCATGGTAGCTGAGTTAATTTAGGAGCACTATACCACGAATTGGTTTATTTGAAAACGTGGATAACATGGGAAAAGCTAGCCTATTGATTTTTAGCATTTGAAAATAACATCATTCAAACTGCCAGAGATGCTATAAGAATTGTTCTTAACTCCACACTACCAGCTGAACCCTCTATGCGGTAGAGGGAAGAGCCATAATCCAGAGAGAACTGGCGCTCTTCCTGGCTTCTGTTGGGCCCTGCCAACCGTGCAGCGAGGGGGAGTGACCTGTCCCCTTGACAGGGAGCCGCTCTTCCTCCTCCGTGTGTGGGGAGATAGCAGTGAGCAGTACAGTGGCCACCCGCTGAGATGTGGCTAATCTGCCATCTTGAGTAGTCGACCCCCATGTGTAATTTGTGCGGGGGACCCAGGCACAGAAGCCCACCTGCCCGTCCTTGACAGCACCGTCAGACGGTGTCTTTACCATGCTCAAACCTGGCCTTCACTTCTTGGGTTTACTGGAAGGGCACCCACAAATTGTCAGTCCCAGAATCTTCTACAGGAATGGGTGCTTACAGTGGACAGATCTCAAGGGCAGTGAGAAGGGGGAGTTCAAACTGTAAAGCCAGAACCTGCACTCCTGGGGGTTCTTTGTATTGGGGTCCCGAGGCAGTCGCCCTACTCCAGGCCCGGGTATAGACACAGCCGTGATACTTTTTCCCGGCCAGCCCCAGGGGAGACACCTCAGTGGTGGTGTCCAGGTGGTAGCCTCGCTGAATGTAGACAGCCGTGACGTGATGCACGCCACGGAGTCAGCCCCATCCCCTCCCTCACCGACTCAGCACAGCCCACAACATCTTCCAAAATCTATTTCCCCTTTCCCCCAAGCAACCGAAAGACTCCTTTAAAGGGTCCCTCAGTAGCTTTGATGGGGGTCGGTCTGGGCTTCCTGGCATAGTCGTGGAGTGCTGCTCCTCGCAACAGCCAACTGGAAACGGGCCCCAAGAGTGAGCCTCGAGTGAGGGGAGAGGCTGAGGGCCCTAGCCCCCTAAACCCCACTGGGCTTAGACCAGTGCTATTGCACTTGGGTTGAGAGGCTCGCAGGGCCCTGTTTCTTGGGTCAGCGTTTCTATAGACCAGAGAGGAAGTGTCCATCTACTAAGTTCTTAGGTGGCAGAAACCACTCACCCAAACTCACTGCCATCGAGCGGACTCTGATTTACAGTGATCCCATAGGACAGGGTAGAACTGCCCCTGTGGGTATCCGAGCCTGTCACTTTACAGAAGGAGAAATTCTCACCTGTCTCCAGAGAAGCAGCCTGGTGGCTTCAAACTGTTGACCTAATGGTCAGCAACCCAGTGCGCCACCACCTGACTCCTAACTAAAGGCCGGTGACGTGACCCACCCCACGGTGCTGCAGAAGAAAGGTGTGGTGATGTGCTTCCATAGAGCCCACACCAAGAGAACACCGGAGCAGCTGTTGGCCTGGGGTCACCCGCCACGGGTTGGAATTGACTCCCCAGCAGTGATTCACTAGCACGAGGTCTCCGGGCACCATAGCTGTCCCTGAGAGCTCCCATCTACTGGTAGCCTTCTGCCTGTCAGGCCAACATGAATGGGCTTCAGAAGTAAGTGGGGAAATAATTTTAATTCCATTCTTCCGTGAATTCTTTTAAGCCCCCTTACGTGTTACCTCATATACAGAGTGTATATATATGTGATGTGCACACACACCCTCCACATGGACACATACAATATTTGACCTTCACCCCCGTTGTATGAAACGAGGATAAGGAAATTTGTCTTACAGGTTAGGTCGCACCTCTTGGAAGGCCTCCTGAGCACTTCACAAAAGGGTCCCCAAGATGGGTGCCTGACGCATGTGAGGTAGTTAGTTTATTGTGCCAACTTGGCCGATAAACACGGGTTAATTGAAGGGCAGGGGGATAAATGGCTCGGTGAGCCTCGCCTTTCGAGTTCTCGGGTCTCTTGGTTTCTGATGGTCGGACCAGGGTGCAGCTGCCTTAGCAGTTCTCTGCTTCAGCTGGCAAGACTGACTTCCTGCAAGACATCCCCAAGGAGAAGCCACATGGACCTACCCCGATGCCGCCCTGGGTGCTGGAGCAGCTGTGTGGAGACCCCTGCCAGCGCTGACATGCTAACACGTTCACTGATTCAGCTTTCCTCCTGCAGTCGGCATCATTGTGTGTGTTTTCTGAGATGGAGGAGGACTTTGTGTATTGGTGTTGGACTTGTGGGCTTGGGCAGCACTGGGTTGGGATGCCTTCTTGATGCGCACTTAACTTTATATAAAACTCTCTTATACATGAGTTTTGTGGATTTGTTTCTCTAAAGTACCCAGACTAATACAGTGTGTTGGGGCCAGAGAAGGTCTTGCTAGAACCACAATATTTGCTGCTTGGTCGGGGAGGGGATCGAGGTGTCTAATTTGTTTCCTGTGTTTGTGCCACCCGTGGCCCAAGGATCAAAGTAGCCATTTGTGCCGCCTGAGACAATTGACTTCAGACACTCTGTCAACCTGGTGCTCTTGTAGGGACCTCACCTGTCCACCACCAAGTGAAGGCGGCCCAGCGCTTGTGGCCCGCCTGCCCCCTTTAGCCAGGTGAATAGATAATTACATCCTGGAATTAGAAAGTGGTCTATTGTGCAGTAGTCAAACTCATCCTTTTTTTAGTTGGGGTGGGGGTGGAGAAGAGTTAGAAAATTAGTAAGTCAAGACTTTTCTAAAAACAGCACCTGATGGATGTCACCCTGTGCGTACACAGCAGACCATGAAAGAGGATCCAGTTAGTCCACACACAGCGTGAGGCCCGCAGAGCTACCGGGTCTGCACCAGCAGTTTGTGATGGGGTGTAATCACATGCTGAAATCCACAGGGAGATCTGTGTCAGAGTCTTGGGGAGTCAAGGTCATACCAACCAGAGAAGAGGACAGAGGGATGGGGCAGCACAGAAATAAGAGTGGGAGCCCACAGTCATGGGGGTGGGGCTTCTTCCCAGCCCACCTTGCCCCCAGCGTCTTGGCCAAGGGAGGGCAGATTTTTCTGCTCAGGGCCCTTTGGAAATTGACGCCATTCGGCTCCGGGGTCCTGGTGGAACAGCGACTTCGCTCACCTGGCCTGACCAACATGGGGGCTGGATGACTTCCTTCTCCTTCACCCTTGGCCTTCTGGCCTTCCTGAGCACATCTCAGAGAACCCGGCCGTTGTAGCACCAACACAGGTACCGCTCCTGTTTACCTCTTGGGGTTAGGATTGTTTCGACTTAGTCTAATCATGGGGGGCGACCCCCCCAAAGCTCCATTAACTGAAAACACCCTGTGGAGCACAGTTCTCTGGCACTCAGGAGTCACCCTGGCAACTGGGAAACCCGGAGAACCCTGGAGGGTCAGACCCGGCTGAGACTGTCACAGGATTAAGCTTCGTGGGGAACAGGGTGTAAAGCAGCTCTAAGCCTACTGGCCCAGACTGCATTGTGATTTCCTTCCCCTAGTGCTGGAGGTGAGTGGAGACCTGGTGGCGAGTTGCTTAAAACCCTTGAAAGATCAGCAGTTCACGTCCACCAACCACTCTGCAGGAGAAAGAAGAGGCAGTTAACTCCTGTAAAAGTTTACAGCCTTGGAAACCCCGTGGGCAGTTCTACCCTGCCCTGTAGGGTCGCTTTGGGCTGGATTGGAGTGGATGGCACTGGGTTTGGTTTGGGCCTGAATTTAAAGTCCTTTAAACACAGCTGCGACTTCCACTGTTTTTGTGAACTCTGACCAGGTGATCGTGAGGGAATTTGTTCATGTTTGAATCAGCAAAAATACAAATAGTTTTCAATTTTCCTTTTTACAAAAACATTCCAGTTGATTCATGAAGCTCTTATCTCTGGACAGTACAGCATTGAGATTGGGGGCTAGGACTCGTGAACTCAAATGTCAGTGTCAGTCCTGGCTGAGGGGCCCTGGTTAAGTGTGAGACACACACACATACACATACACACACACTCCTGTGCTGGCAGGAGTCAGTGATAAAATCCGTGTCAGGACACAGTGGCTGGTGCATTGTACACAGTGGATCACAAACACTTCTTACTGGTCTTCCCTTTGTATCCGCATTCTTGAGCAATGTAGAGACATGGAGAAAGAACCTGTATTGAGGCTGACTGAAAAATTGATTGAAATGACAAGACAAAAATCCACACTCCACATTTCACTCTTTTTCTCTGATGAGCTTTCTCATCCTGCTCAGCCAGATCGCTTTAGACCTGTGGGCAGGAGGATGCCCTGGCGCAAACCCCAGGCGTGGTTTCACTCTGGTTTCTGCGCGTATTGCTGCGTCTCCTTGAGGTGGGTTTTGACTGTAGCCAATGCCCCTTCTCAGATTAGAAGCTGATCCCAAGGCACAGCAAGTGGCTTGGATCCTCCCCCCGAGCCCCTCCTCTGGGGGACCCCAGTACGCTTTGACCTTTGGGCAGTGACTGTTGCTGATCAACAGGGGGAGCGTCCACCCATCTTCCTCTCCAGGCACAAAGTGCCCCTCACTCACCCTGCTGGTTTCTGTACTCCATTGCCATGGCCACACAGCTGCCGGAGCACACAATTGTGGGGGATATTGGGGAAGTTAACAGGCTACCACATGCCAAGATCAGGAAACCAAGACTACAGTCATCCTCCCACATCAGGGCCTCTTCCCAGTGGGCAGTGTCGTCTCTCCGGTTCCCAGTCTCATGGTCCCAAGCCCCCACTGCTCTGCCTCCCTCCCGCAGGGTCTCAGCAGCGTTCTGTAATAAAACTCCATTTAAGGATGTCAATTAGAGGTGAATTCGCTGGGCTGTTTTGAGAAACTGGGTGCTCGTTTAATT
>NW_022103904.1:23228294-23235846 GCF_000313985.2 Echinops telfairi | reverse complement strand
GGCAGTGTCGTCTCTCCGGTTCCCAGTCTCATGGTCCCAAGCCCCCACTGCTCTGCCTCCCTCCCGCAGGGTCTCAGCAGCGTTCTGTAATAAAACTCCATTTAAGGATGTCAATTAGAGGTGAATTCGCTGGGCTGTTTTGAGAAACTGGGTGCTCGTTTAATTGTTTCCCCATCCCAATATTCTTTAGCATTGGGACCAGGTATGGCAAAAGGTGTAGCTCATGGCCAACGATATCTTAGGGCATCTGCTCAGGAGTCTCACGTGGCCTTGTGATCAAATTCACCTCCTCTGGACACTGCTCTCAGGCACCATAGCCCTCCCCCACACTCCTCTCTCCCGAGCGCTGTCACCCACCCTTGCGCCTGTGCACCCGTTTCCCAGCGTGTCCAGCTACTCCCACTCTTGACTTGCACCATGCTGGTAATTGCGCTGGGGAATTGGATTCTGGCCTTGGCTGGGGCGGGGGCTCTCCTCCCCTCGGTGGTGTGCAGTTGGAGTGGTCTGCGGGCAGGGTTACTTGTGGCCAGGAGTCGGATGGCGTTTGAGTAGAGCCAACCCTTGGCACGCTCCAAGAACCCAAATCAGCGCCTGCCAGGCCCAGCTCGGACCAGATTCAAATTGTGAGCTTAGACTCACAATTACCGCTCCTGGTTTTGAAACCGTTGCATTTGCCATCTTCTCCTTGTATGTGTCTCTTCCAGAAGGTTCTTCAGAATCCACGACAAATGCCCCACCAACTCAACTCATCGTCAGCCCAGCCCAGGCAGATTTGGACCTCAGACAGACAACCGCCAGGTCTCCTGAAGCAGTGCATGTCACGTTTGCCCGCACAGTCTACTCCCCTGGTTTAAGAGCCAGAACAGTGCCGTCCAGTGGATTCCGGGTGTTACGGTGGGAGCAGCTGTACCGGGTTTCCTCGGTGACACCATCTCAGAACCCCCAGAGGCAGCTCACCCTGCCCTCTAGGGTCCCTCTGGGCCGGAACCGACTCGATGGCCATGAGTTTGGTTTGGTTTGGCATGAACCTTTGCAGACACAGACCTCCAGCCCTTTCTTCCGTGGCGCCTGAGAAGCTTTTAAAAAGCACTGATGACAGGATTGTACCCCCAGAACCCCCAGTTTCGTATAATTTGTTCGGGCTGTGACCTCAGCTTCAAGAAATTTAAAAGCTCCACAGGTGATTGATTCTAAGGTACAACTAAGTGTGAGAGGCAGACACTAAGTATATCCTATCATGTTTATTGCAGCGACCTTTATTAGATGGCTACCAGTCCCTGCTCAGCCCTCTCATGACACTCACCCAGATGAAGCACCCTTCCCAGCAAACCACGCAGCTAGCAAGTCAGACAGCGGAGGCTCCAGCAAGACCTGCTGCTCTCCCGTGAGAGACTCACTGTCATGGGGTCAATGATGACTCAGGGAGCCCCCTGGTTATGGGGGTAGAAAGCCCAGTCTTTCTCCCGCGGAGCTGCTGGTAGTTTGGAACTGCAGACCAGGCAGATTGACGCCCAGCATGTAACCTCTACAGCACCGGAGCTCACCTGAAAGAAGTCTGGAGACAGGCACACCCGCTGGTAGGGTGACACACCCATAAGGAGCCCCACTCCTGTCTTGCCACAGCCTCCCTCACCCCCACCCCCATCCCCAGTCGTCAGGTTTGCTCAGCATTTAAGGGAGCTCCGGGAGCTCAGAAAGATCGCATCCCTGTTTCCAGCTGGAAGGACAAAAAGACTGCCTTCGGCGGAGAAAGCTCTCTTCGAAGAACTCTCCTGGAAGCCCCGCCAGTGACTTCCTCTTTCGGCCTGCTTGCCAGCCCTGCAAGCCGGGCAGCGGGGCCAGGTCTTGAGTCAGCTTTCCATTAACGGGAGGACAGTGAATGGGGTTGTCAAGGAGTCGTCTGGGCCACCGCGAGCCTGAGGACTAGCCCAGTTCTGATTCTGCTCAGATTCTTGGAAAGCAATACGGCTATTTAGTGATTTATTTTTCCCGCAATCACATATTGAACGAGGAGCCCTGGTGGCTGGTTCAAAACCCCTAGTGGTTCCTTGAGAGGAAGATGAGGCTGTTTGCTCCCTTAAAGAGTTAATACAGTCTCAGAAACCCACAGAGGCAGTTCTACCCTGTCCTACTGGGTCGCCATGAGTCAGCATCGGGTCTGGTTTGGACAGATGAAACCAGCTCTCACAGAGAGTGTGTTTGGGGATCTTTTTCTTAGTTTATTTTGCGCCATAGTGACCTGAAAGGTTCAGTCTGGTTCTCCTCCAACGATCAAAATATTTTCAGCTCTGCAATATGAACTACAAAAAGGAGCCTCCATCCCCAAAGCAGTAAGATAGTTCGTCTTGGCATCAGTTCTAAAAGCATGATTGGATCACACCCATCAGTTCTTCTGAGGAGACAACCCCCCGCCCCCCCCAGCCATGACGGTGTAATGGCTGAGTTTCCATTGAGTGAACTCAGAGGGCGAGGATGAAGAACTGGACATGTGATCAATGGCATGAGAGGGGAAGTGGACATCACCCAGTCACTGAGGAGTCTGCCTCTAAAAGTGGTGGCCATGTGGATGAAAGTGGAAAGTGGTCACATACTTTCACCTAACTATTATTCCAGAAAACTCCTACAGAAACCTCACACCCACACTCCGAGAACAGAGCTGTGTGTGACAGTCCCGAGGGGAAACCCCCTATGCCCATGGACTGTTGCATCGAAACAATGCATTCTAACAGCCAGTAGGAGCTTGGTGATCTATCCTGATAAGATTGGAATGTTAAAAAATAATAATGATGATAAATCAAGCTACAAAACTCTATTTTGCCTGAGCCCATTTTCCTGTGTGCGTGATATATGTAAACGTCGTGAACACGTCCTGCCGAGTGGATCTCAGGGTTCACTGGCAAGCCTCTTCAGTTTGTCATCTCCGTAGGTTTAATTACAGAGCACTTTTCCTCTCTACGGAATGTTGGCTTGTTTGTTTTTGTTTTCTATTAAGTTTTACTTTGGCACATCTAACATATATCACTTTGATATCCGGGAAAGAAAATAGTTATAAACCCCAAACCCACGGCCATGTGTCGATTCTGACTCACAGCAACCGTGTAGAGTTTCCGAGATACTGAGTCTGGATGGGGGCAGACGGCCGTATCTTCCTCCTGTAGAGAGAGCCGCTGCCTTGCAGTTCAAAGCCCTGTGCTTAGGCCATGGTGTCAGCAGGGCTTCTGAGGACGACTTGTGTGAGATAAAACAATGAAGCTTCCCTACACTAGTGGATTCTGCCATCGGGTTGCTAAGAGGTTGAGTGCTTTGGTGTTCCGGAGGGACCTAAAACCCAAACCCACTGCCATCCAGGACTGGTCACGACTTTACATGGCGTTTCCTTGTGAGTCAGCCTTGACTTTCTCCTTCAGAAAACCGCTGGTGATTTTGAACTGCTGACCTTGAGGCTAGTAACCCAAGTCTTACGCAAAAGCTCCACGAGCACCTCGTCTGAGGAATAGCAGCAGGCACTGGGGCCCACACGGTGCCTGCCAGTCCTCAGACAGGTTGGGCACGGTGACCCAGGTGCCCAGGGAAATCATGGCCCCTCTGCATTTTCTCTTGAGCTCCCCGCCCCAGGATGTTTCTGGCCTGGAGCTGAGCCTGTCCTGAACCACGTGATTATGCCCACAGGCGGAAAGATGAAGGCAAGCTGATGGCTGGCCCTGGTAACATCCCTCAGGCATTTGAATGGGGGGCGGGGGGCAGGCACTAGGGAGCCTGTTGGAAGAGGGAAGGCACAGTTGCCAAGTGACTAGACTGCAGTTATGGGACAAAGACTGGACAACTCCAGCCGCTCCTCCGGCCACTGTGGGCCCCAAAGCACGTCCATTCCTTCTCCTCATGGCTGGGAGAGGCTGCAGTCCCAGCCCTGACCCTGAGGTCTGGCAGCTCTTCCTTCCTGGATTTCCTGCTGCACCGCTGAATCGCCATGCCAGGCTCCTTGCTTCCACGGTGTCTGAAGTACCACCGTCCTCTTCTATGCGACAGTCTGAGAGCCAGCTGCTCGTCCTGAAAGGAGCGCACAGGGAGGAATCGGGAACCCAGAGGGCTCTGGGCTTCTTGGGCCGCAGGGCGCTTTCTCTGAAAGAAAGCTGACATGGAAGCCCCAGTGTCACCAAAGCCCTGTGGCAAACGAGTCACCGAGAAAAGGAGAGGAGCCCCCAGCTTCTGCTGCTGGGGGAGCCCGGAGACGGGGGAGTGGGGGGGGTGTCCATGCAGCACATCCAGACCTCGACAGCTGGAGACCCTGCGCAGGTGGCACCTCAGCGTCCCTCACACTCCTAACCACGAGGAGCTCGAATCTGCCAGCCATAGGAGAAAAGGGCGGTTTTCTCCTCCAGTAAAAATTTGCAGTCTCAGGAACTATGTGCTACAGGGTCCCGATGAGTCGGAATCGACTGGACAGCAATGAGTTTTCAGAGACCCTTGAGAGAGCTCACATGTACACACACACACACACACACACACACACATATCCCATGTCTGCTCTCACGGTCACCAATTGTAGGGTGTTCGGAGAGAGAATTGGGCCCACTTTCCCAGAGTTAGGGCCACGCAAGAGCCCGAGGAGCGCAACGGCCTCTGTTTCCCCAGGATGGCGCACAGCTTGTTACGAGTCGGTGAACTGAATGAAAGGCGAGTGGGATTTCCCCCCACAAGCTGTGTGAAGCCCTCTGTCCCCAAACAAAAACACGCTCATCGTCCTCAAGTCGAGCCTGACTTCCGGCGACCCTGTATATTTTGAGAGTAGCACTGCATCCCACAGAGGTTTCCATGGTCATGACCCGTTGAAGGGATTGCCAGGCCTTTCTTCCGAGGTGCCCCAAGGTAGATTCAACTGCTCACCTTTTGCCTAATAGCCCAGTGCTTCTCCCTCAGTGTCACTAAAGGACTCAGCTTATACACAACTAGCACTGATTCCCAAACTCCTAAGGGCTTTTCTGTTCTCTTTCCCTCTCATTAGCTGCCGTGACGCGTAGGCCCCTTCTCCCTGGTGTTAACATTGTGTACAAGCCACTTCGAGACCAGGTGGTCTCACACAGTGTAGGTCACATCAAAGATGGGAAGATTGCTATTTCTCTACATGATGATTCAGTTCCTTAATGATCATGCTTCAGGAGAGCCCCTACTATGTGCATGACACCGCTGTAAGCACTTCGTGTGGATTGCTTCAGCTAAGTTTAGCCAGTAACCCTTCTGCTGGATGAGGACACGGGGACACCGGTTGGCTGCAGCCTGGCTTAGCATCACACAGAGTCGTGGGACGCTGGGGACATTTGTACTCTGAGCAAGGAAAACCCTTGGGATGGTCTCGGTTACTGGATCCAAACTCTGTGCTCAATTGGAATCTACTCCCCTAGTGTTGTAACAGAACCCTGGTGGTGCAGTGGTTATACAATGGGCTGCTAACCACAAGATCAGTGGTTCAAAACTACCAGCTGGTCCTCAGGAGAAAGATGAGCCTTTCTACTCCCTGTAAAGATTTACAGCCTTGAAAACCCACAGGGGCACTTCTACTCTGCCCTCTAGCATTTGTGGCAGTTACATAATCTAATGTCAACTTTCAAAGGGGTGGAGTCTAGCCTGTCAATCAGGTCGCCACTTGATGACCTCATTCTGGAGGCGCAAAGGAGATAAATAGTTCACTGAAGGCCAGACACGTTCTTTGCTTTGTCTTCCTGCTGAAAAGACATGGCGCTCCATGGATACAGCCAGAGCCCTGAACTGGAGGAGCCACATGGAGACCCACGCCAGCGCTGAGATGCTTCCACCACCACTGAATCCGCAAGACTTTCCACCCACTGACCTGTGATCTTCCTGCATCATTGCATGATTGCGTGAGTGTAAAGAGGAATGTATGGACTAGTATTGACATATGAGGTAATATCAGACTTAAGGACTTGATCTGGACTGGACTGGGATGTTTTCTTAATGTACAATTGCTCTTTGATAGAAAGTTCTCTCTTACACACATTTGAGTCTCCCTGGATTTGTTTCTCTGGTCTACCCAGAGTAACACGGGATTGCTGTGAGTCAGAATCGCCTTGATGGCAGAGAGTTGTGAATGAGTGAGTGAAGAGAGTGGGTGAGTGAGTGAGTACTGTAACTACTCTACAGATTCAAACATAACAGGGTTTGTAGGGGTGTCACAAGATTGGTCATGTTCCGTTTTGGGGTCTCTATGAATCAGAACCCACCCAATAGTACCAAACAGCACATGCCGCAGGTCACAGTTTTGCTGAGACAGCAGGTGGCAGGCATGCCAGATCAGCAGGATCTAGGGGAGGCCCCAGCGGGCACATCTTGACGGTGGAGGACATTACCCCCCACCTCCCAGGAGTCAGGACTACTGTGTTCGGCAAGACTTCCTGTGATGATGACTTAATGTTCTCAACTGGAAAAATGCGTTGACACTTGGAGCCAAGGAGGAGCCAGACTTACTGATCATTTCACGATTCGTTACTCCATGTTCATTTCCAGCGGCAAAGATGGGCTTTCACAAGCAAGTCAGCCCATCATGGTTGAGTGGACTCTGACTCGCATGCTCCCTGTGCCGCAAAGAAGAACCACTCCGGGGTTCTCAGCTACAGACTGCAATGACCCGCTCTCACTACCTCTCTGGGTGGGCTCACACGTCCCACCTCTCAGCTGGTAATTGAGTGTTAGCCTCTTGTGCCCACCCACTCACTCACTGCGATAGTTACATAATCTGGTGTCAGTTGGAGAGGATTATGAGTGAAGGGGTGGAGTCTGGCCTGTCAATCAAAATATAACCAATGAGGCCTCGGTGTGGGCATGGCCTTCTCCTGAGAATTCCGGGAACTCCTGTATTTCCTCCTGGGAAGCGGGAGGCATTTCTTTCTCTCTAATCACTTCCGGTGAGACATCCCTGAGGAGAAGTCACATGGACCTATCCTGCTGTAGCCCTGGGAACTGGAGGAGCCCCATGGAGACCCCTGCCAGTGCTGAGATGCTTCCACTGCCACTGACTTAGCACCCACAGGCCTCTGATCTTCCTTCATTCAGTGTCACTGAATGTGTTTTACGATTCTGAAGAGGTCTTTATAGATAGTTATCAGACATGTGGGCTAATATCGGACTTACGGACTTGAGCTGGACTGGGTTGGAATGCTTTCTTAGATGTACAATTACCCTTTATATAAAACTCTTTGTACACATGAGTGTCCATCCATTTGTTTCTCTAGTCCACCCTAAAACACTCACTCGCTCACTGCCATGCAATTGGTGCTAACGCGCAGCGACTCCATAGGGCAGGGTGGAACCGCCCCTGTGAGTTTCCAAGACTGTGAACTCTTTTTTTTTTTAATTAGGGGCTCATACAACTCTTATCACAATCCATACATACATCAATTGTGTAAAGCACATTTGTACATTCATTGCCCTCATCATTCTTAAGTCATTTGCTGTCCACTTAAGCCCCTGGCATCAGGTCCTCATTTTCCCCCCTCCCTTCCTGCCCCCTCCTTCCCTCATGAGCCCTTGATAATTTATA
>NW_022103904.1:23221233-23227231 GCF_000313985.2 Echinops telfairi | reverse complement strand
GGGAAAAATGAGGAGCTGATGCCAGGGGCTTAGGTGGAAAGCAAATGTTTTGAGAATGATGAGGGCAATGAATGTACAAATGTGCTTTACGCAATAGATGTAGGTATGGATTTTGTTAAGAGTTGTATGTGCCCCTAATAAAAATGATTTAAAAAATAATTGTACGAGCCCCCAATAAAATGATTAAAATGAAGAAGAAGAAGAAAACACCCTGGCTTACGTCAGGCGTGCCTCAGAAGAACATCCTTTAAAGATGTCTCAGGCAGCCGGTTTACCCAACGGACGGCATCGCTTAATCCCGCGACTGCTGCTTCCACGAGCATTGATGGTGCATCCAAGCCAGGTGAGACCCTTGACGACTTCAGCCTTGTCTCCACGGATCATGGTGTTTTCTGTTGGTCCAGCCGCGAGGACTTTGCTCGTCTTCGCCTTGCGCTGCCATCCGGACCAAAGGCTGCAGTCCTTGATCTTAATCCCAAGTGCTTCCAGTCCTCCCCTCTCAGCAAGCAAGGTTGTGTCGCCTGTCTATCACAAGTTGCTAATAAGCCGTGGCAGAAAGCAATGATCTCCTCCTTTAATGCCCGCTGTTTATAATCGAGCTGCTCCAGGGCGGAGACAGGCCGGGAAGCAGCTGAGGAGGCTGAGGACGAAGGAAGACCAGAAAACACAGCTGACCACAGCGCAGCCCGGGGTGCGTCAGCGCTCAGGACCTTTGCAGCTCTCTCTCCGGTCTTTGTCACAGACTGTTTAGCAGCAGATGGGCTGACTCAAAAGTCCTGGATCTTGGCAAATCCGGGAACTCGTCACAATAAGAGCAACTCCCATGTGCCGGGTCAGGCTCAAGGGTTGATGGAGTTAGAGGCGAAGGCTGTGGTCTTGTCAGGTGTGGCTCGCAACAGGTCAACAACGGGTGAGAAGGGGAGGTGGTGAGACGATTCATGCTCCAGCCCTTCCAGAAGGACAGATGCTCCCTCAGCCCTTTTCAGCAGCAGGATTGTGTCCTGCAGGTCACAAGTCCAGGTTCTAGCACAGCTTCCCGAGTGTCAAACAACAGGCTCAGATACTGAAGGACCAGGTAACCAGGGACACACCTGGAAGCCATCCTGACCTATAGTTACCTTGTGTGTTACAAAGTACAGCTGCTCCTTGGCATTCTCTTGACCGTGCTCTCTATGGAAAAGGAGCCCCCGTGGAGTAGTGGTTACACATTGGGCTGCTAACCACAAGGTCAGCAGTTCAAAACCACCAGCCTCTCCGAGGGAGAAAGCCAGGGCTGTCTAGTCCCATAAAGAGTTGCAGTTCTGGAAACTCACAAGGGCAGGTCTCCCCTGACGGACAGGGTCCCTGTGAATTGGCCATCAGCTCTCCGGCAGTGAGTCTGGTCTGGCTGTCAGAGGGCTCCTGTGGGTCGAGATCCATTTGATGGTGACCTGTTTGCTTTCCTCTTGTTTTGTTTTCTTCGGGATCTCCACGGAGCAGATGGCCACGCCTTTCTTTCGAGGCACCTCTGGGTGGGTTTGAACTGCCAGCCTTTAGATGAGTCATTAAGTGCAAACGGCTTGCTCCGCCCTTTGAGGTTCTCTTAACACTGGCCTCCTCTGTGCGGGAACTTCCCTGTCTCTTCAAACAGACCCCTGGTTTAAGACATAGGACAGGAGGTCTCAGGGTGCAGGGGGAGGGAAAGGTTGGAAGATTTCGCAATGTCTGGAGACACAGCCCTGGTGGTGTAGTGGTCAAGCCTTGTGCTGCTTAAAGGTCAGCAACTTGAACCCCTCAAGAGAAAGATGTGGCTGCGTGCTCCTACGGAAACCCCCGGGAGCAGTTGTGTCCTGTAGGGCCTCAGTGAGTTGTCAGGGACTCAGTGGCAGTGTGTGTGTGTGTGTGTGTGTGTGTGTGTGTGTGTGTGTGCGAGACTGCTGGCATCTAGTAGGTAAAGGCTACACTGCTAAATAAACATCCCAGGCCCCCACAACAGAAGACTGTCTGAGTGGGGGGGTGGGTACAGCAAGGCATTTCCATCCTGTCTGGGCCTGGCGCCCTGTCCTAATGGGCTTGGGACCAGCTGGTCACCAAGGCCCAGGCTGCATGCAGCTCAAGGCCAAGGTGGGAGCCTGGCCTGGGGAAAGACCTCGTCCGCATGCCGTCTGGTGCTCTGAGACTCTAGGAGTTGCCAAATCTGGCTCCATCTTTCCTGCAGCATAGGGAAAGGGCTGGGGGTGGTCCAGACCCTGGCGTCCGAGGGAGGAGGTGAAGGGATCCCCTCACCAGGGGTGGTGTTTTCCTGATCCTTTCCCTGGCTGTGGGGACCAGGAAGCTGAGGGGGAGTGCAGGAGAGATGTCTGCCCCCAGCTGCCCCGAAGAAGAAGATGGAACTCAGAGACCCAGCTAAAGTTCTGCAGCTACGTACTTGGGAGTAAGCTGCCAACCAAGGTCATGTTTGTCCCAAGACAACGTGAAAACCAGAGGCGTCAAAGTAGAAAACAGCAACTCACTCGCACCCTCGAGAAATGTGCATCCACGCCCATCTCTACCCCAACACACCCTGGTGACACCTGCCTTGGGAGGACGATGGGGCGCCCCACCCTGTCAAGATCCCAGTCCGGGAAATCCTCCGGAGCAGCTCTGCTCTGTCCTGTAGGGTCAGCACGAGCCAGAATCCACCCTATGGCTGTGGGTTTGGTGTTTTCCATTTTGGGACCAAGATTTGCAGAATCCTAGGCTGAGGCAAATGTGCTGCTGAGCAAAAGCTTGGAGGTTCAGATCTATCCAGAGGTGCCTCTGAAGAAAGGCGTGGTGACCTCTTTCCCCGAAAACAACCACTGAAACCCCTGTGGGGCGCTGTGAAACCCAGACACACAGGGGTGACCTGGATTTGGAATTAACTAAATGGTAATAGTTTTGCATCAGTTTGCAGACCTCTGGCCCTATCTCGGGCCTTTCTCCCAATCCTGCCAAACTCCAGATAGGTGGTTGTGGGGTGGCCAGGGGGGCAGACAGAGAGGAGGCTGCTGCCCTGGGGCAGAGGGCCAGACAAAGAACTTTGGGGAACAAATGTGCATACACGCCCTGGGAATGGCCTTCCCAGGGGTCCCAGATTCTATGAAGCTTTCTTTCTCGCTTTCTTTTAAAAAAAATAAATCATTTTATTGGGGGCTTTTACAGCTCTTAGAACAATCCTTACACAATTGTATCAAGCACATGTGTACAGATGTTGCCATCATCTTTTTCAAAACATTTTCTTTCTACTTGAGCCCTTGGTATCAGCTCCTCTTCTTTCCCTCCCTCCTCCCCCGACTCCCACCCTCGTGAGCCCTTGATAAATTATAAATTATTGTTGTTTTCCTATCTCACAGCGCCTGCTGTCTCCCTTCTCCCACATTTCTGTTGCCCATCCCCCCGTGGGGTGGGGTGGAATGGAGGGGGGTGGGGGGCATCAACCCTTCTGACCGGTTCCCCTTTCCGGGAGCCCTCTTTCATCCTCCGGCGTTATCTCCTGGAGCCTCCCATGGGCAGCTGACCACCGGATGGGAAAGCCCCGCACCCCAAGCCGCCCACGCTCACCAGCCAGCTGGTCATCAACTGGTTGCTGGGGAAAGGACGTGTAGGAGGCGGGGGTGCAGTGGTTCTCTGTGGGGCTGCAATCTGCTGGGTCGGCAGTTCGAAACCACCAGCAGCTCCACGGGAGAAGAACTGGCTTGCTCCTCCTGTAAACATCACAGTCTGAGAAACCCACAGGGGGCCTGTGAGTCAGCGTCCACTCGATGGCCCTGGATTTGTGTTTTGTTTTCAGTTCTTTGGAGGCGGTCCTCCGGTTATGAGCAAGAGCTGGCCCTTTGTCTGTGAGTTGGCTTTGTGGCCAAGTCAGGACAGGTGCAGACCCACATGCAAGATAGACACACTCATGGCCATCAAGTAGACTCCAACTCAGAGCCACCTGCAAAGGGTGCTAGAGATGGCACCTCTTCAAGGGAGCAAACAGCCTCGTCGTTCTTCTTCAGGGTAGGCGGTGGGTTTGAACCTACAGTTGTGTGGCTAGCAGCCCAACGCCTAACCCATAGTGCCACCTGGCTCCTTATGTAGTCTTACTTGAGTGCAAGAAGGAGCCCCGGCGGTGGGAGTGGGTTCTGCATTGGGCTGTTAACACGAGCAGTTCGAAACCACCAGTCTCCCTGCAGGAGCAAGAGGAGGCTTTCTGCTCCTGCAAAGCACTGCCGTCTGAGAAACCACGGGGCAGTTCTCCCCTGCCCTGATGGGCTTCTGGAAGTGGGAACTGGCTCGATGATGGTGCGTTGGGATTTTTGTGTGTGTGCAAGACCAGGCTGGAAGCCTTTCCAAGGACGCAGAAGCAGCACGTGCACGTGACTGTGGTGAAGAATGTGTGGGGAGTGGGGGCTGATCCCACTGTCCCAAGGTAACCTCACGTTAAAGGCAAGTCCCTAAATTCCTAATCCGAGGCCTTCCTGTACTTCCGAGTGACTTGCCTCTCTGCCCTGCTGAAACGGCGCTCTGGGGTGCTGCCTCCTGGCCAGGCTGCTGGATAGGCAGCAGGGTGTGTGTGGAGGTTCCACATTGTAGCTGCCAGGGCTGTTGGTCCTGGACCGGCTGGTAGCTCCCGTCAAGGTCATTTTGAGGAGGCACTGAGGGCGGCAAGGAGACGTCTGTGGTCTCTCGGCACTCCACGTTGGTCAACACATGGTCCAAATTAAGACGTCTGAGACAGTTTGCATAACACGCTGCTGCTCGGCAGGCCGACTCTGGCCGGGTCCTGTTTCCAGGAAACCAATAGTGGAAGACATGTTGGAGACCACGGGCACATCTGAGGCCGGCCAGAGTGTGCAATGCTGCTGAGAAATGACGGGCCATGGTGTTGGGACTGGTGGGAGCTGTCTTAGTTCAGTAGGGAAGGGGGCTCATTCTTGATTGTTATAAGAGATGCAAATTAAAGTGTATGGGAGGTGGGGGGTTAAAATGCCGTGCTGTCTGTAATTTGCTTTGAAACAATTCCCCCCTCTCCAGAGAATATTCTGCCATCCTCCTTACGCTTCTTGTGTGCGGAGAATTTCCGTGAACCCAGCGATGCTGGCAATCTTTAGGTTCCTCGTCTGGAACAAAAGCATGGCCCTGAATAGTTAAAGAAAACCAGCCCACTTCCCTCAGTGGTCTCCTTACTGACCCTGAGTCTCCATCCTTCTGTGCTGGACACTTCTCTTGCCTCTGTTCTTTCTGCTGAAGTGGGGGAGCAGTGTTGCCATACATGGAGACCGGGGAGCTGAGCTTCATCCCCACACCCTGCGTCCATTCATGTACTCAGCAGCTCACCTGTCCACTCATTCAACCAAGACTGGAGGTGGGGCTGGGGCACAAAGGGTTACTGTCTAGGAAACACACGGGTGCAGTCAGTTCTACTGTGTCCCGTAGGGTGTCGCTCTGAGTCAAAACCAACTCGGAGTTGAGGCAGTGAGTTTCTTATTGTTTGTTTTTTATATACACACACACACACACACATTTACATATGCATACACAAACACATACATATATATTATATACATATGCTCTGTATATATATGTGTGTGTGTGTATATATATATACTTTGTGTGTGTATATATATAAAATAACCACAGATTCTATCATTATGATAGAATATATTTGAGGATCAAACGACCCTTTTACAGGGGTCGCCTGATTCATAACAGTAGCAAACTTACAGTTATGAAGCAGCAATGAAAATAATTTTATGGTTGGGAGGTCACCACAACATGAAGAACTGTATTAAAGGGTTGCGGCATTAGGAAGGTTGAGAACCAATGAACTAGAGGAAAGTTGTATGTTTCATCAGTGCTATACTGCACCCTGACTGGCTCAACTCTTCCTCGTGACCTTTCTGTGAGGGGATGTCCAATTGTCTACAGATGGGCTTTGGGTCTCCACTCTGCGCTCCCCCTCATTCACAATGATATGATTTTTTGTTCTGGGTCTTTGATGCCTGATACCTGATCC
>NW_022103904.1:23208715-23220039 GCF_000313985.2 Echinops telfairi | reverse complement strand
CCTCGGTCCTGTTGTTTTCTCCACTGGATTGTTTATCTCGCCTATCTTATCTAGATAGACATGCAGAGACAATAATAAGTACAAAAACAAGACATAGCAAAACAAAACAACACACACACAAATCGACAAATAAAGAAAAGTCTATAAATAGTTCCAGGTCTGTTTGTTTACCTTTAGGAGCGTTTTCCAGTCGAGTCTGATGGGGTGCCACACCCTGGTCCTGAATTCCATTTTGGGTATTCCCCAGGAACTTCATTGCTTACTCCCCTTGCTGCTCTGTTGCACGCCCTTAGTGTTTATCCCCGGTGTGGTGGGGTCAGATAAGGCACAATTCCCAACTGTGCCATCCATGTTGTCCCTCGTAGAGCTATGGGTCAGTGAGGGACGTCATGTCTGTGTCTCATGGTGGGCTGGCCCTATGGTCCTCTCTGTGCAATGGCTGCTCTGAGCAAGAATATCATCCCCAGGGCTTGGTGGGCAGGTTTGTTGTTTTTTTAAATCATTTTATCAGGGGCTCTTACAGATAGTATAACCATCCATAAATCAATAGTTTTTATCAATACTATTCTCGCTGTATGAAGAGGGTTTCTTCAGGACTCTCTCTAACTTCTGCTTAAGGCAAGGGCCTGAAAGGGGTTTGTCCTCACCTAGGTCTTTTCCCCAGAAGGTCATCAGTCTGGAGACACCAGCCCATCCCCCCCAGACCTTCAGCTTTCAGCAGCAGACCTGTGCCCTGTGCACCTTGAAGTCACCGGTCCAGGCTCAGCAGCAGCCGGACTATGGTTGCCGGCTCTCTCCTCCCCCCTGGTGGAGCCCTGCTACACTTCCCTGCCCAGGCCACTGGGTGGCTGTGCTGCACACAGGGCTCTCTAAAGCCCCCAGATGAGTGGGACTTGAGGTATAAATGGAAGACCATACTGCAGGGCTTGCTTTCCTAATTTCCTGGAGAGATCCAGCAAGGAAAGGGGTAGAAAGGTGCATTTACCGAGTCCCTGTTAGGTGCCAGAGGCCCGGGACACTTTATGGAGATCATGTCTCGGTGGGATGTGAGATAGGTGTTGGTCCACAGAGGAGAGGAAGGACGTCTTGGGTGAATTGCCTGAGACAGATAGTGTGTAGGAGACAGCACTGCAACCCCATCATAGGGCCCCCACATGCTGCCTCTGTAATACAGGGGAGGCTCCCTGGAAGGCTGGAGTCCTGGAAGAAGGGCCTGGCACCCACTTCTGAACTACCCGCCGCTGAGGGTCCTGTGGTGCTCAGCTCTGACACCTGAACCATCAGCAACTGTCTGTCGACAAAGGCAACAGAGGACCCAGGGAGAGGCGTTTTATTGTTTTGCGTCAGGTATTAGCTAATATTTTTTCATTACCATTTTAAAACGCACAACATGATCTAGTTTGAGTTTGGTTTTATAATTCTTATTTAACTATTAACTGTATGAAATAATAAACTATCTTCATATATATATAATATAATATATATTTAATACTTAAAATGGTCATTAGGGCACCAAGCAAAATTATTTGAATCTCACCACGGGTTATAGTTCCTGGGACAGACAAATCCAGGTCTGCCGTGGAACTGCGTGCTGTCCCCAGAGTTGACGGACCAATGATGATCTCACCCTTGTCCTTCCGGAGGGATGTCTGGGTGATGCATGTTCCTCAGACCGAGCCCCGTTCCTCAGCACCATGGACGAGCCAGCACCCATCCCAGAGCGGGGCTGTGTTCTGCGGGGCTCCGCTGAGCAGCTCTGCTCAAAGGCCCACCCTTCAGTCACTGCACCAGCCGGGGAGGCCACCTTTTCCCTTACAGCTTTTTCAGAGATAGGAGTTTCCAAAGAAAAAGAGAAAAAGATCTTTGGCTAGTGCAGTAGGTACAAAATAGGACTAACAAGCTCACTGGTTTGTTTTTTTCATGGTGGATGAGCTTGGTGGCTTTTCACTAGCTGTGTGTTTTCTAGTGAAAACTGGATTTGAGTAGGCAGATCTAGGTGTGCATTTCAACCCCGCCTTGTCTTTGTTTTAATGGGGATATAAACATCTGGAACAAAACAGCTGCCATTTCAACGCAATTGACACACACGATTCAGTCAGCAATATTCATTCCCTCCAACATCCAGCTCGGTCCCTTCCCAGCTCTGAGACCCACGGGGAAATGTGAGCACCCTCACACTGTACCAGGGTCACCGTCTGTCAAAAGCCGCAGCACACAACTCAGTCCTAGTTGCGAGGATTAAGTGCGATGACATATATGAAGCCCGTAGCATGGTCCCCGCATAGAGTTAATGCTCAGTAAAAAGTAGCTCGTGTCTTGGAATGGCACCAACAGGCAAGCACTGGGCTAGTAACCCAAAGGCTGGCTGTTCAAACCTTCCTAGGAGTGCCTTGGAAGAAAGGTCTGGTAATCTAGGAATGAAAAAGCATCCATGGAAAACCCTGTGCAGTTCCGTTGTGAGACACAAGGAGTTGCCATGAGCCAGAGTTGGCTTGAATTGGAACTTGACATCAACTGGAAAAATGAACAGACGATCACCTTCAAGGGCAAAGAAAGAAAACAAAGCAAACACTTCTCTGTCATCAAGGTCACGCTTGACTCACAGTGATCCTATCAGACAGGGTGGAGCCCCTGTGGGTTCCCAGGCTGTAAATTCTTTACTTGAGTAGAACGCCTCTTCTTTCTCCCAAGGAGCGGCTGGTGGTTTCTAACTACTGACCTCGTGGTTAGCAGCCCAACATGTAACCACTATGCCACCAAGGCCTCTCCTCCAGGGATGTTGCTATTGTATTTAGATGCCATCAAGTCCATGCCGACTCATAGCCACCCCATGCACAACAGAAGGAAACACTGCCCAGTCCTGCTCCATCCTCACCATGGTTCCTGAGGTAGTTAGTTTATTGTGTCGGCCTGGCTGATAAACACATGTGGGGTTAATTGAAGGGTGGAGGGGTAAGTGGCTCCGTGAGCCTTGCCTTTCTAATTCTCGGGTCTCTTGCTTTCTGATGGTGGGACCAGGGTGCAGCTACCTTAGCCAGTTCCATGCTTTAGCTGGCAAGGCTCACTTTCTGCAAGACATCCCCAAGGAGAAGCCAATAATGTGTTAGTCTGGGTACTTTAGAGAAACAAATCCACAGAAACTCATTTATAAGAGAGAATTTTATATAAAGGGTAAGTGCGCATCAAGGAAACATCCCAAACCAGTGCTACCCAAGCCCACAAGTCCAACATTAACCCATATGTCCCACACCAATCCACAAAGTCCTCCTCCATCTCACAAAACAGATGCGATGACTCCGACTGCAGGAGGAAAGCCGAGTCAGTGAATGTGTAAGCATCTCAGCACTGTCAGGGTCTCCACACTGGTGCTCCAGCACCCAGGGCTGCATCGTTGTAGGTCCATGTGGCTTCTCCTTGGGAATATCTTGCAGGAAGTGAGCCTTGTCAGCTGAAGCAGGGAACTGGCTAAGGCAGCTGCATCCTGGTCCAACCATCAGAGAGCAAGAGACCCGAGAACTAGAAAGGCGATGCTCACCGAGCCATTTATCCCTCCGCCCTTCCATTAACCCCACGTGTTTATCAGCCAAGTTGGCACAATAAACTAAGTGCCTCAGTTCCTATGCCTGAGCCCATTGTTGCAGCCACTGTGTGAATCCATCTCTTTAGGGCCTTCCTCTTTTTGGCTGCCCTCCACCTTACCAAGCGGGATGTCCTTCCCCAGGGACTGTTCTCTCCTGACAACACGTCCAAAGTATATAAAATGGACCTTGCTGTACTTGCCTCTACGGAGCACGCTGGCCATACTTCTTACCAGACAGACAGATTTGTTCTTTTGGCAGTGCATGGTACTTTCAATATTCTTCACCAGCATCTCAATTCAAATGCATCGATTCTTCTTCAGTCTCCCTTATTCAATGACTAACGTTCACATGGATCTGAGGCAACTGAAAATACTATGGCTTGGCTCAGGTGCCCCTTTCAATACTCAAACGGGATCTTGTGTAGCAAATCTCCCTAATGCAATGCGTCTTCTTATCTCTTTCAACTGATGCTTCCATGAACATTGATTGTGGATCCAAGCAAGATGAAATCCTTGGCAACTTTAATCCTTTCTCCATTTATCATGATGTAACCTATTGGTCCAGCTGTCTTCTTAACCTTGACTCTTAATCCACACTCAAGGTTGCAATCCTTGATCTCCATCAGCAAGTGTTGCAAGTCCTCCTCACTTTCAGCAAGTAAGGTTGAATCATCTGTGTGTTGCAGGTTGTTAATAAGCCATCCTGCAATCCTCCTGCCACATTCTTCTTCATATAATCTAGGTTCTCAGATGATTTGCTTTGCATAAAGATTTAATAAATACGATGAGAGGACACAGCCCTGACACACACCTTTCCTGGTTTTAAACCATGCAGTATGCCCTTGTTCTGTCCACACAAGTGCCTCTTGATCCATGTCCAAGTTCCACGTAACCACGAGGTGACCTGGAACTCCTATTCCTCTCAAATTTATCCATCGTGTGCTATGGTCCCGTGTAACCCGTGAAGCACAAGTAACCATCTTCCTGGCGTTCTCTGATGTCATCAGCCATGATTCCCTTCCTTCAGTAATAAAAGGTTAGTCAACAGCTGGCGCGGACAAAATTCTGGATGTTTTTCTTACATAAGAATTACTTGCCATTTTGAATACTGATATGTTTTATCCTTTTAGTTTGGCTTGCTTAGATCTTACTTAGAGGAGTCTGAGTTCTCTGTTGTTGATTCTTTCCCTTTATGTTTCTTTCGGCTACTTGACACTTGAGAAGTGTCATTCCTCCACATGTCGGGTCAATCCTCTACTTACATATTCCTTGCTCCAAAGGATAAATGTCATATAATTAAGAAATAGAAGGATGACGATGGAAAATATGAACTCATTTTCCCCAGCTGTGCAGGCTGGAGTGCTTTGGACATCCTTGGAAGATTCAGGGAAGTGTATTTGAGTGGTCAAATTCCATAAAATATCTGGAAATTAATCACCACCAGATATGCTTGCCAGCTAATGAAGAAAACAAGGATTTGCTCAGTAACTATTTACAGATAGTATTCATATACTTTGACAGATCCTGAGCTCATGAAGGAGGCCCCACACGTGATGCAAACAATTTGCCTTTGGCTACTGGTCAGCAGTTTGAAACCACCTTCTGCTCCACTAAAGAGTTACACTCTTAGAACCCTCAGGGGTAGTTCCACCCTGTCCCTATGAGTCAGCATCGACTCAATGGCCGTGAGTTTCATTTTCGATACTCACTGGCAGGCTACAGGCTCACGCCCAGCAGCACCGCAGAAGAAAGCCTGGTGATCTGCTTCCATCACGATTCCAGCCAAGGAAATTCTGTGGAGCAGTTTAGTGTGTCACACACAGGTTTTCCGTGAATTGGCATCAGACACCATCTCTCTCTGGGGAGAGAAATCTTGTCATGGATCTGGGGTGCGTCACAGATGGGTTCTGTTCTCTGGGACTGCACAGCAGGACAGAGGAGCCGTATGCAGGCGTCATCTATTTCCCCACTGTCCACTCTCCACCCTTCCCTCCTGCTCTCAGCCCCAAGTGGCTAGCTTGCGTGGACCAGATAAATATGCAGCCTTGCCTTCTGTTTTCTTTAAAACAAACAAACAAACAAACAAACGAGTCACTGTGATTTGCGTGAGAGTTTACATGGCAAATGGGTTTCCACTCCACAGTGTGTACGCATGTTGTGTCGTGATATGGTTGAAATTCCCATCATGTGACCTCACTCTTCCCACTCCCTCCTCTGTTTACTGTGTTGAATGGCCCTTCGTTCCCATCCGTTTCTGCCACCTGGGCTCTCTACCTGGCCAAATGTCCTTTTCATCCTGCATAGTTGGTCATTTTAAGGAATGTGTACTTCTCCGGCATTCCTGTACACCAGGGCTGCTCACGCTTTTTCAGCATGCGAGCTACTTATAAAATGATCAAGTCAAAACGAACGACCAGCTACAAAAATGCAAAACATATATCTATTTTTATTTATTTATTACATTTATTCATAATGCATTGAGAATGCTTTGTATGTACAATGTATGTTTATGTACCTTGCATAACCACATGAGTCCATATTGCACAACACAACACAATGAACTATATACATTTTTGTCATGATTTGCACTGAATGGAATGAGCCAGGGATGCCTAGTCTGAACAGTAGCTGCTGACAGCCAGCCTCAAGCACACTTCCAAATGATCATCAGTCATGGTGGAACGGTACTTGGACTTCATGATCTTTATTTAGGAAAAGGCTGACTCACATCAATAAGTAGAGCCGAATCATGCAGTCAAGGTGGAAGCACATTTTCTCATGTTTGGGTACTTTCCCTCTGCGAGTAAGTTCCAGAACTGTTCATGCGCTCTGGACTTCAGCTGAATGTCGCCTTGTAGTGTCAAAATTCCCCATTCTGTAGGAAAGTGATATGTTTTTGTCTTCTTACTTGGTCCAGCTCCCCCACTCATTTTAATACCCTTTCTTATGCTTAAGAGAAAAAAAAACAAGATCTAAAAATTGGCAATAACTTAGCTTGTCAGTTTAGCTGCACTTAGCGCAGTTGTTTGTGGATGCGTTTGACACCTACAATTGCATCTGATTGGCTTTGCTGTATATCAGTTAAGTGACAGGATTGATGATAGGCTTACGTCTATTTTTTTAATGCCATGGGATCTATCCACACTACGTTCGCCATTGACTAGTAGATCACAATCGATGTGTTGAGCACTCCTGCTGGCCCCTTTAACCGCTCTGTTCTCTGGCCGAAAGCTGAGCCACAGGGAGAACCTTTATTCTGAGACTTGCAGAGTGTCTGATGGCCCCGGGCTTGGACATCCCACCAGCCAGTCTCCGCTAGACCAGTAAGCCGGTCTTCTTCACGATGTTGAGTTTTGTTCCTCAGTTTCTCTCAATCCATCTCGGACCTCTCATGACAGTCCCTTCAGAGTGTGGGTAGTGGGAGCCAGGTGCCATCTGGTTCTTCTGGTCCCCGGTTTGCAGAGGCCGGAGTGCGCATGGTCCATCAGTGCCTTTGACTAACAGCCTCCTTGTGATGTCGGTGCTTGCTTTGTTTGTTTGTTTGTTTGTTTGTTTGTTTGTTTCACTCTTCTTTATTTCCTTTGAGGAGAAACCAGTTGTTGCACCGTAGATGGCTGCTCATAAGCTTCGGAAACCCAATCACTAGTCACCAAATTAAGATGTAGGAAATGCCTGTGTGGACTCCATTGTGCCAGCTGACCGTAGTGTCCCTGAGACTGGTCTTGAACCCGCAGGCCCATTGGCTTGTTCCCTCAAATTGTTTCATCAATTTCAGTTAGGGCTAAGAGGTTTTCCTTCCTTTACCTCCTCTACGTTTTACTCTATTCATGGATGTATTTACAACAGCCCCAATCACATACATAAAAACACTGTTGGCCAACCCTATGGATGGCCCTTGAGAGCCCGGGTGGTGCCCTGGTTATAGGGTGGGCTGAGATCTGTATGCTTGGCAGGTCCAAACCATGAGTACGTCCTCGGGAGAAAGACTGGGCTCTCTACTCCCATAAACCTTGACAGTCTTGGAAACTCCCATGGACTCAATGGCAGTGAGTTTGGTTCGCTTTTGGCAACACCTGGCCTTGAGTGGCGTCCCTCTGGTTTATTCATGCTTGTTCATCTTTGTATTTTCTTGGCAGATGTGGCTTGTAGATGAGTTCTTGTTGTTACTGCTAATGCAGGATTGTGTATGTAATGGTATTGACCTTTGTTGCCTGTCACTCTCATGCACCTCTCCATGTCTTCCTTTTCTGTTTAATAATTTTATTGGGAACTCTTACAGATATTTTAACAATCTGTAATTCAGTTAGATCAAGCATAATTGTACAATTGCTGCCACCATCCATTGCAAAACATTTTCTTTCTTCTTGAGCTCTTTGATATCAGCCCCCCTTTATCCCTTTCCTCCCCCGCCCCACCTCCCAGGAACCCTTATTATTATGTTATATATTATTTCATCTAGTTTTTTTTCCTTATCTTACACCACCCAATGTATCTGTTCACCTACAATTCTGTTATTCGTTACCCTTGAGTGGGGTTATACAGTCATCATTGCTTTCATTTCCCCCTTCCCACCCTTCCCCTCACCTCCTCTTTCCATACCCTCAGGGAATCATTACTCCTGTTACTGTTTCTGAAGGGTTTATCTATCTTGGATTTCATGCATCTTATGTGCTTACTTATACAACTGGACATATGCAGGTCTCACAAGATTAATGAGGTAAAACGAAGACCATAGAAATAAGGGGAAGAAATACTGAAGAACTAGAGGATAGTTATGTGTTTCATCAGTGCTTTATGCACTCTGGATTTATCATCGTTCTCTGTGGCCCTTCTGTGAAGGACTATCCAATTATCTTACAGGTGGGTTTTGGGTCTCCACTTTGTCAGTGCTCCTCATATCCATTTGACTGTTTGTTTTTGAACTTCTGATACCTATTCCTGTTGACACCTTATGATCACACAGGCTGGTGTGCTTCTTCCATGTGGTCTTTGTTACTTCCCGGCTATATGGCTGCTTGTTTAACTTCAAGCCTTTAAAGCCCCAGATGCTATGTCTTTTTTTTTTAACATTTTATTAGGGGCTCACACAACTGTTATCGCAATCCATACACACATCAATTGTGTAAAGCGCATTTGTACATCATTCTCAAAACATTTTCTCTCCACTTAAACCCCCGGCATTAGGACCTCATTTTTCCCCGCCCTCCCCGCTCCCCCCTCCCTCATGAGCCCTTGATAGTTTATAAATTGTTATTTTGTCATCTCTTGCCCTGTCTGATGTCTCCCTTCACCCACTTTTCTGTTGTCCGTCCCCCAGGGAGGAGGTCACATATAGTTCCTTGTCGCTATATCTTTTAATAGCTGGGTACCATCAACTTTCTTCACCACATTTGCTTATGCACGTCTCCCTTAGCTTCCTTTAGCGATGTTCTGTTGATCACTCCCTCATTGTATATTGCTTTTCCCGGCACCTAAATTAATATATGTCTACTATTCATTGTAAACCTTTCTTTGACTTTTTATAATTGTGAATTCATACGATATTCGCCCTTTTGTGATTGACTTATCTCACTCAGCATAATGTCTTCCAGATGCACCCACATTTCAAGGTGTTTTGAAAATATTTTCTTATTTCTGACGATGTTTAGTGCTCTGGCGGGGTGGGAACTCTGGAGAGGACAGTGGTTAGCCGTGGCTGCCACCTGCAAGGTCGGCGGTTGCAAACCACCAGCCGCTCTTCAGGAGAAGATGAAGCTGTCTGTCCCCATGAACATGTCATCTGGGAACCTGGAGGGGCAGTTCTTGGTCCCATGGGTACTGACTTGATGGCAGTGCGCTGTTGTTCTCTTTCTACGACCAACTATCGTGAGTATATCTTCATGTGCTTGTTCGCTACTCGATGTCTTCACTGTTTACATGTTTGCTCGTGTCCTCTGCTCATTTCAAAAACTGGCTTATTTGCCTTTTTGTGGTTCGGGTCTTTTGTAAATTTTAAAGATTAGTCCCTTGCCCAATATGTCATAACCAGATGCTTTTTTCTCAATCTGTAGACTCTCTTTTGATGCACATAACTGTTTAATTTTTGGAGGGCTCAGTCATGTAGTTTATCTTCTGCTGTTTGTACATTTTAAAATTATTTTTCATAGTCTGTTTAATGCCATCAATTAAGAACCATAAATTTGCTTCTATTTTTTTCCTTTGATGAGCTTTAGTTTTAGATTTCATATTTAGGTCTTTGACCCATTTGATTTGGTATTCATATATGGTACAAATAGGTAGATACTTTAGCAAGCACCATTTTAAAAAGATGTGATCTCTCCCTGCTTCGTGGACTTCCAGCCCTTTCTCAGGTATCAGCTGTCTGTAGTGGGTGGATTTACTTCTTGGGTCTTAGTTGCTTCATCAGTCCATGCACACTACCAGATTGTTTTGATTACCATAGCTGACAGTAAGTATTGAGATCAGAGTGCATGAGGCCTTCTATTTTATTCCTCTTCTTTGCTTCTCCAGAGTATCTTCCCATCTAAATTGGTGGTTTATTTTTCTATCTCTTTTACCAGTGAGGATGTAATCTGGATAGGGACTGCATTATATGTGTAGATCACTTTAGATAGTATTGACATTTTCACAATGTTGTCTTCCCATTCATGAGCTTGGATGTATTCCATGTACATAGGTGCCTTGGTTTCTTGTCCAAATGTTTCATCATTTTCTTTGTCTAGGTCTTTGTTTCTCTGGTTGTATTTATTCCTAAATACTGCATCTTTTGGGTAGCTATTGTAAATAGTATTGTCTTCCTGATTTCCTATCAGAGTTCTATTTTTTTCATGTAGAGGAATGTGACTGATTTTTTTGTATGTTGATCTTGTACCCTGACACTTTGCTGAATCCTGCTTTTAGTTCCAGGAGTTTGCTTGTTGAGTCTCTGGGATTTTCTATCAGATCATATCATCTGCACATATAAATACTTTTACTTTTTTTTTTTTTTTTTGCAAGTTAGGCCAATTTGGCTTTTACTTCCCTTTCTTACCTTACTGCTCTGGCTAGGACTTCTAATATAGTATTAAGTGGTTGAAATAATAAAAGCCTCTTCTCAGCTCACAATGCTATAAAATTAGAACTCAACAACAAGAAGATCAAAGGGGGGTTGGGGGGTAGCAGTGGGTGAAAGGGTATTATAATCTGGTTTTTGTTTGCAAGGGAATGTTTTTAGTCTCTCTCCATTGAGAATAATGTTGCCCATTAGTTTTGTGTGTATACCCTTAATTATGTTGAAGAGTTTCCATTCTATTCTTAATTTATCAGTATTTTTATCAGGAATGGGTGTTGATTTTTGCCAAATGCTCTTCTACAGCACTGAATACAACCAGGTGGTTCTTTTCCTCTGTTTCATTTATGTGGGGATCACATTCACCACTTCTCTAATGTTGAACCATCCTTGCATATCTGGTATGAATCCCATTTGGTCATGATGTACTTTTTTAAAGATATGCTTTGATTTAACAACCAGGATTTTCTTGAGAATATTTGCATCTGGCTTATGAGGGACAATGGTCTATAACTTTCTTTTTTTTTTTATAGCTTTCTTTTTTACTACTATATGTGCTGAGTTTTAAAATTGGGATATGCTTGCTTCTTAGAATGAGCTCAGGAGTATTCTGCCATTTTCTATGTTCTGGAATAGTTTTAATATTACTTAGTGTCAGCTATTCTCTGAAAGTTCGGCAGAATTCGCCAGTGAAAT
>NW_022103904.1:23206427-23208342 GCF_000313985.2 Echinops telfairi | reverse complement strand
GCAGCAGACTAGACTTGAAGGACTGCTAGTCTCTCACAACTCTCTCTCACGGACGTGAGTTGCACTGAGCCATTTGTAGTACTTTGTAATTTAACTGTTTATTTCTTGTATTATATATTTATCTGTATATGATTTAACAGTTCATTTCTTGTTATATATCTAATTATCTTTATAAATCAACATATTAAATTATCAGCAATTTGGTTTTATCTCTCTAGAGAACCCTGTCTAACACAAGAAGTTTTCAGGTCATTTTCTTCTTTTGTGATGAGTCTGTTCAAATGTTCTGCCTCAGATTATGTTACTTTGGTTAGATGTATGTTTCTTGAAATTGCTTATTTCTCCCAGATTTTCAAACTTGTTCAAGTATAATTATTCATCATCCCTTTTATTTGTTAGTTCTGTTGTGATGCTCACTTCATATCTATGTTATTTGCATCTTCTCCTTTGCTAAATTTGCCAGTGATTTGTCAATTTTTAAATCTTCCCAAGGAGCTAATTTAGAGTCTTAGTGATTCTTTCTATTAGTTTTCTGCTTTCTGTTTCATTTCTTCCTCCTAAAATAGTTACTCTCCTTATCTTATAGTGACTACGCTTTTATTTTGTTGGCCATTATTTCTCTAACTGTTGGAGATGTTGGGGTAAAATATTGATTTTCTTTTATATGTCTGTTTATTGCTAGGATTTGTCCTCTGAGCATTGCTTTTGCAATGTCCCAAAGACTTTGGTATGTCTAGTTCAAGTAATTTTAAAATTTAGTTTTTTTATATCTTTGACTACCCACTGGTTTTTAAGCACAGTGCTAATAGTTTACATGCCATTTCACCCACTGCTACCGCCCACCCCACCCTTTGGTCTTCGTGTTGTTGAGTTCTAATTGTATAGCATTGTGAGCTGAGAAGAGGCTTTTATTATTTCAACCCTTTGAATTTTATGGAGGCTTGTTGGTGGTCTAGCTCATGATCTATTCTGGATAATGTTTCATGTGTGCTGGGGGGAAAAAAGGATATTGTATAGTTGTGTTGAGTGCTCTGTATATATCTATGAGACCAATTTGGTTAATTATTCTTTGAAGTTTCTTTTTATCCTTCCTGGAAAGTGGTATGGTAAGGTCTCTAGTTCCGATTGCAGTTGTCCATTGCTTTCTTCAGGCCTAATACCACTTGACTTATGTATTTTGAGGCCCTTTCATTGGCTGCATAGACATTTATTATGGCAATGTCCTCTTGTTTAATTGACCTTTTAAGTACTATATAATGTCCATCTTTGTCTCTTATGCTAGTTTTTGCCTTAAAGTTTATCTTATCAGAAACTAAGAGAATATTAGTGAGTTGGTTTGGTTTCTCTCTTTTTATGCCTAGTAGCTTAATATATATTTTCTATCTTTTGATCTTCAGTATATTTTTGTCTTTGTGTCTAATTTTGTCTTTGTGTCTTTGTAGACAGCATATTGATGTGTCTTCTTTTTAATCCATTCTGCTATTCTCTGTTTCTTGACTGCATTTAATCAACTTACATTCAGGGGGATTATGCATGGGTATGAATTTAGTGCTGAAAATTTTCTGCGTGTTGTTTTGCGTGTGGTGCTAACAGTGTCTTTGTTCCATATATTTTTCTGTGCTGAGTTCATTTTGTATTTGGGTTTTCTTATTATTTCATTCATTGCTGTTGCTTTTAGTATTTACTGAATCTTTATGATTTTCTTCTTTTTAGTTTAGTGAGAAGGTTTATTACTTTTCTTTGCTGTTAACTTGTAATTTATTATTACCTTCTCAAGTATAAGGGGAAAGATGAGGCTTTCCACCCCTGTAGTGGTAACAATCTTGGAAACTTACAGAGGCAGTTCCACCCTGTCCTATGGGGTTGTTATGAGTCAGAATTGACTCGATGGCAGTGAGTTGGTATTTTTTTTTTT
>NW_022103904.1:23184647-23205201 GCF_000313985.2 Echinops telfairi | reverse complement strand
TGTACAAATGTGCTTTACACAATTGATGTGTGTCTGGATTGTGATAAGAGTTGTATGAGCCCCTGATAAAACGATTAAAAATATATATTAAAAAAAAAACCCAATCCATTCTATCTTCATATCATATGGACTCCCTCTCCATTTGAAAGTTCTGTAACTACACCATTTATTCCCCCTTTTTGCACTGTAGTTTACAAATTGGCATTTCTGTTTTCCTGTTTTTAGTCTTATAGGTTTATTTTATTTTTGATGCTTCATCTCTTATTGGTATTTGATCTGCTTTTCCTCCCTTTCCTTTGAAGCTCTAAGTTCCGGGGTTGTCGTCCACACGCTCTCCCTTGGGTTCTTGAGTTGTTGCTGTAGACGGTGTGGGTAGTGCCCCATCTGCCAGTTTTGAGCCTCCTGGCCTGTTTTCTGGTTGAGCACACACAGTGGGAGGATCTGCAGGACATCAGAGGCAGGAGGGGGAAGAGGCCAGGTATGACTCCCCTAGCTTCCTTCCTGTCAGGCTGCCGTCAGTGTTCCTCTCCCCAAGGCCACAGCTCCTGTTGGGCGACCCTGTCTTGATTACAATAACCTGGTCTGTTGCCCCAGTGGTTACCATGACTTCCAGCAGTTGCTAGCCCTGCTTGCTGCCCCACCTGTTGGTTTCCCTTAAGCCTGCCTACACCTTTGTAAACAATCCCTCCTTGGGTATTCTCTTCGGCTTTTGAGTGTGCTTGACTGGTACAGACTTTATTTTAGTCACTTTCAGTGACAGCGATACATAACAACAGAGACGGTGTGCAGCGCTGCAGGAAGGCGAGGACCAAGGCACGCATTCTCCCTGAGGCCGCACAGCCAGCCTGGGGCAGAAGGGCGAGTTTGAGCAAAGCCTTCAGGCAGGAACTGGGATGCACAGAAGGAAGGAAAACAACGACATCCTGGGCAGAAGTAGCAGCTTGGGAATAGGCGATGTTGGCAGAGGGATTGTTTCTCAGAGTCTGGTGCCCACACCCTCAGGAGGAAATGCACATTATCCAGCTCCTTTTTAAACTTCCAAATCAGAGATAGATAGCAACCCGTCTTTTAACACATCCTCTAGATGCCTCTGAAATATTTTCAAGTTTGTGTCTCACTGAACGTGGTGGTTAGACTTTCTGCCAGCTTGATGGTACCTCTGTGGAGGTGGAGGTGGAGGCCAACTTGTCAAGTAGGTGCTAGCCTGGTGGTACCTCCTTGGGCATGTGGCCTTTAAATAAGAAAAACAGGGAGAAATTCTGTCTCTGGCCCTTCACCCTCCCTGTTTGCTGGGATTCTGTGTCTACCTCCAAGACTGGTCCCATGTGGGCTGCTTACCCTAGGAGGTCAGCACCCTGCCGTGTTCCCATCAACCTGGGAGCCATGTGACTGCACCCACCATCCTGTGATCACCTTCACTTTTTTGGCATCCTCAGCCTGTAGCTACTGAGTCTGAAGAGAGTTACAGCTAGCACTGGGTCCATGGACTTCAGGAGGACTGGGTTGAGATGCTTCGTTGATCTAGAAAGTTCTTTCATATATATATATATCACTGGTTTTGTTTCTCTAGACAACCCAACTTAGCACACTGAGATAGGAACTTCAGTTCAGAAATACTGGCGTTAGAGAAGATATGATTGAAAAGTCTGATAGGTCCAAAGGACACAGGGTCCTACACTGTGACTAGGAGCTCTGAAGGGGTGTGTGTGTGTGTGTGTGTGTGTGTGTGTGAGAGAGAGAGAGAGAGAGAGAGCACTCACATGTGAACACAGTATTGTTGCTCATAAGAATGCAGTTGGAGGGAGGAAGATCATCTGTCAAGGACAGAGGGTCCCAAGTCAAAGTTTCTCAACTGCAGCACTATTGCTATTGCGGGCTGGGTAGCTGTCACCGGGGAACCTGAGTTTGGCATAAGGCTTCAGAATTTGCATTCCTAACTAGCTCCCAGATCATGTCATTGGTGCTAGTCCAGGGACCACACTGTAAGACCCTCTGCCTTAGAGGCATGATGGCATTAAGAACAGCCCTGTGCTGTGTTAAGCAAAGTGGGGGTTTAATCCAGGATGCTTACTGCAGCTGTGCCCCTCAGGGCTATGGGGCCCCCAGAAAAGGCCCAGGGCTCCAACGTTTCCATCAGTTAAATGAGTGGGTTGGAATAAATGTGCTTAAAATATCTTCCACCCTGAAGATCCTTGACCCTGCGGGATGAGTTGGTCACCAGGTCATGAGTAGCCTTATAGTACCTTACTGGGGAAGGCCAGCAGGCCCGGGACTCCAAAGGCCTTCATATATCTGAGGCCTTGTCTTTAATTCTGCTCCAAAGACCAGACAACTGTTGTGAGTCCAGGACTCAGTCGGCTGGGTGACCAATGGTCCCGGCTCAGCTAGGGCTGAGGGGCTTCCCAAAAAATGTGGGACTTTTTGTGCCAAAGCTGAGTAGTCCAAGCCAAAAAAAAAACAGGAAAGAAAAGAGGATAAATTGGGCATACATTTCTGATGTCCCTTCCAGACCAAAAGGCTGGTCTTCCCCATGGAAATCCTACTTCCTTTTCCCGTCCACATAATCAAAGCTCTTAAGTTCAGGACAGCCACTTAGTGGGGGAGACAGGAGAAGGAAAGTACCGTGACAAAAGCAGCCAATAAGAAGACAGTTCACCCAGGATCTAGTCCAAGCACTACCAATCGCTGCCATGGACGTCGATGACGGTGGTTTAACTGTTAGGAGCCCTGTCTTCTTCATCTGTCACACACAGGAATGGATACAGGGGAATGTTTCCATGTCAGTGACTAAGCAAACAGGAAGTGTCCTCCTGCAAGAGAGCACACATAGAGAGCCATGTGTGAGTCCTGACACTGCTACTTACAAGCTACTTGAACTTGGACAAGTCACCCAATGTTTCTGAGCCTTAAGTTCCTCATCAGTAAAATGAATATATTGTTTCTGTTTCAGGGGCATTTGTAAGGATGAAGCGATATATATGTATATTTAATTGAAAGATCATTTTATTGGGGGCTCTTACAACTCCTAAAACAATCCATATATCAATTGCAGTAGGCATATTTGTCCATATGTTGCCATCATTCTTTTCTAGACATTTTCCCCACCCTGGTGACCCCTTGATAAATTATAAATTATTATTGTTTTCATATCTTACACTGACCACTGTCTCTCTTCCCCCATGGTTTCTGTTGTTCATCCCCCTGGAGAGGAGGGTGTGGTTATGTGTTGATCATTACCCCTACTTCCCCTCTGCTCCCCACCTTCCCCCTACTCTTCTGGTATTGCTACTCCCATTCCTTTTCCTGGATTCCATGTGTCATGAGCACATGCTCTGGTCTAACCCGCACTGAAAGGCAGTACTGGGGTCATGAGAGTGGGGGGTGAGGAAGCCTCAAGAAACCAGAGGAATATTTAATGTGTGTTTCATCGGTGCTATACTGCACCCTGGTTGACTCATCCCTTCTTTGTGACCCATCTGTGAGGGGATGTCGCATTGTCTACAGATGGGCTTTGGGTCTCTGCTCCAACCCCCCTCGTCCTCAACAATGTTTTCTTTGTTTGTTTGTTTATTATGGATCTTCTGATGCCTGTTACCTGATCCTCTCGACACCTCATGATTGCACAGGCTGGTGTGCTTCTTCCATGTGGACTTGCTTCTCTGTTAGATGGCCGCTTGTTTAACGTCAAGCCTTTAAGGCCCCAGATGGTATATCTTTTGATAGCCAGGCACCATTCACTTTCTTCTCCACATTTGCTTATGCACCCATTTTGTCTTCAGCGATTGTGCTGAAAGAGTGAGCATTGCAGAATGCCAGGTTGTTAGAATAAAGTCTTCTTGCATTGAGGGAGGGCTTGAGCAGAAGCCCGAAGTCTGTCCACTACCTCAGTGTATTGCCATATAAATATATGTACCTAGGCCAATACCTCTATTTATATGAATTAATGTATTTACATATACATACACCTATGCTTACACCTCTATCCATAACTTTGCTTCCTAGATCATTCCTCAGTTTCCTTTTACCTTCCTCCTGCCCCAATATCATGTTCATTTGTCCAACTTCTGCCTCTTATTAATTCCTCTCTGCTAGATTGCTGTTGCTCCAACACCCCCTGGACCTTGTTGATTTTAATTCCCTAGTTGTTCCCTTGCCTATGATGTTGTTTGCTCATCACACCCTTCCCGTCTCCTACTCCCCCAAGTCCCCCCGGGACCATTGGTCCTGTGCTTTCTCCTCGAGCTTGCTTCCCATGTCTGCCTTAGATAAGTGGGAAAACCAACAACAACACAGACCAAACAAAAAGAAAACAAAAGATTGGGGAAAAAACCAAACATATATAATTCCAGGTCTGTCTGCTGACCTTTATGGTCCAGGGAAATTCCGGGAGCTGCCCCTTCTAGCCTGAAGTCTATTTGGGGGGCTCTTTAGGGCATTTGTGGCTTGGCTTTGTTCCCCTTTCTGATCTGAAAGTGAAGTTTGACGGGAAATAAGCAACGCCTCAGCCCAGCACATCCTAATCACCCACAGTGATTTTGGCCGTCAGCATGATTCCTTACCTCCCAGCAGCCTGTGGCTCCAAAGCACTCTCAAGTCCCTGGGCGTGGTGTGGGAACCCAGAGCACAATGGCTGGGCACGATATGTAGGTAGGGAAGCAAGGCTGACTTTGGCCATCTCATCCTCAATCCAATGCCACAAATCTCTTTACAGTAGTAGAGACTCTCAATTTTTCTCCCTCAGAGTGGCTGGTGGTTTCGAACTGCTGACCTTGTGAATTGAAGCCCAGTGCAAACCCACTATGCTACAATGGCTCCGTTGCTGATGCGTCCCGGCCAGCGGGACGCATGAGCAGGACCTTGGGGGGAAAGACGAACCTGGATGGAAAGAAAGACACGGAGACGTGGAGCAAGACAAATGCTGATCAAGCTCGTTTATTTGGGCAAAGTTAGGGGAATATAAAGAGGAACTGGGAGGTGCATATTCTAATAAGGTGTGCTGCACAGTATCCAATCCAACATGTATTATTATAATGAAGCATAAGAATGTTAACCAATCAGCTATCCATCATATTCTCAATATGGTATGTCTGTAGTCCAATGAGTGCTTAGTATTTCAACCAATGGGTGAAGAGTGGGGAGGATAACCAACCAAGGTCACGTAGCTGCAGAACAGTTACAGATGCACAATAGTCAAAGAACACTTCGGGGGGGAGACGGAGGGTAACACAGACTGCAAACTGTCTCAGACATTTTCATAGAACAAGGAAGCTTTGGTGACTAAGATATCTTTTAAGGCATAACCACCTGCCAGTAATTTTCCACTAGGGCCGGTCACTGAAAGACCTTGAGAATGTCTGCTAGGGCCGGCTCCCAACACGTTGCAGTGCCACAAATCCCAGGGTCGCTTCTGAAGAGAGTTTCTGATTCCAGTGCCTGAGGTGGGGTCTACCCAGTAGGAGTTTAGGGAGCTGAGGGCTCACCAGGAAGTCATTTTAAAGGCTTCTTGGAAGCGGCTTTTGATGGGGGTCCTGAAGAATAAACAAGAGCGTTACTGGAGCAGGGACGAGTTTTCTTTCCAGATCTTTATCAGGGAAGGAGAACTTCCCAAGCCACCAACGCTCTTTCCTGACTGCCTTTGCTCTTGACAGCTCGTGCGCCCCACCACCCGAAGTCCCTCATCTCCGATTCATCTTGGAGTCCTCACCCCGACTCGCCCTCTCACAACCTTGTTGTTTGTTTCGTTCTGGGCTTTTTAACTTTTGCCCTGTTCAGACAACTTTTCTGTCCCTTTCCAAATTCAGTTAAGCAAATCAGCAGTCCCCACTCCCACCCCCACAGGCAGTTCTTTAGCCCCTTGAAGATACAGCTGTGTTTTGCCCATGGAAAGTTCAGTAGCCAAGATGCTGACCCAGAATCACCCCCAGAATCACCCAGGAATGGAGGGAGGAGAGGTGACCCGAGATGGAATTTGTTTTGTTCAACTGTAGAAAAGATCACAACCATGCATGCTTACATGTTTTTTTCTCTTTATAGTATCTGATGCACTGATGTTTTAAAAAACTATTTGTTACCATCCAGGTGGGAAAAACGTTCAATGTCAGTGGGGTGGTGAGGCGAGCTAATAGCAGCACACGAGAGGAGGCCTCGTCCTCCTTCCAGAATTTCTTACCCCCTGTCCCGCACCGTGCTGTGGAGTCTGCTTCACGCCCCTGCCTGTGTGTCCTGAAAGCAAAAGCATCGGCCAGGAACCCACAGGTGGCTGAGAGCGGCGTGCAGGTGTTCCTGCGAGTGTGGTCAGACGACAAGGAGCTGCCGTGGGAGCTAGTTCACCAAGACAGGAAGTCCCACACGTCTGTTCCTTCCAGGTAGCAGGGAGGCCTCTCAGCCCTGAGCACCTGTAGCACAGGGAGTACTAAAGGGAAGCCCAGCGGAGAGCGTCCCGAGCAGAAAACTGATGGGAGGAAATGAGCATCCTCCCAGGTGAGGCTGTCCAGGGCTAAAGGTTCTGACAACATTTTTGAGGCAGCGTCTGATTCAGTACAGATTGCATCTCAGTGGAAAGACAACAACAATCCTCACAACTGGACCGATAGGCGATATCATGATCAATGGAGAAAAGACTCAAGATGAAAAATATTTTATTGTACCTGGACCCACAATCAACACGCATGAAAGCGGTAGTCAAGAAATCCAATGGATGCATCACACTGGGCAAATCTGCTGCAAACAGACACTTTTAAAGTGTTCAAATGTAAGGCTGTCACTTAGAAGACTAACGTGCGCCTGGCCCAAGCCGGGCTATTTCCAATCACCCCCTCTGCGTGGAAAGCTGGCCAGGGGATGAGGACGGATCAAAAAGGAGTGATGTCTGAATTACGATGCTGGAGAAGCGGATTGAAAGTATCGTCCTGACTGCCAGAAGAACAGACATGTCCGTCTTGGAAGAAGTACGGCCAGCATGTTCCTTCGAGGGAAGGTGGGCGAGACTTTGGCTCATCACTGAGGACTCAGGGTGGTCCAGGCCCCGGAGAAGGACATCTGCTTGGTAGGGTGCTGGGTCAGTGGAAAAGAGGAGGGGCCTCGGTGAGATGGACGGACCCAGCGGCGAGGACAAAGGGCTCCAATAGAGCGATGATTGTGACGATGGTACAGGACCAGGCCATGTTTGGTCCAGTGGACACAGGGGTCACTGGGCGCCATCAGAACCGATGGAAAGACACCAACGACAACAAACGCAAACTATCTTCCCGCCACCGGTAGGTCAGTGTGCGGCTTGCACGTCGCCACGATAGCGGAAGCGGTCCTTGCGGACTTTGAAGCAGGTACAGGGTCACCTCTGGTGGACAGGTTTTAGAGAAACTTCCAGACGAAGACAGACTAGAAAACCACAGAGAAGTCGTCAAGTTCTGAAAATTAGCCAGTGAAAATTCTTAGGAATCGCAATACCACATTGTCCCCTATAATGCTGAATCATGAGCCTCAGGTGGGAAAGCCTTGCATCAGTAGTCGCTAGGATGAACTCAGACGTAGCAACCAACATGAGGGTGGGGCAGGCCTGGGCAACGTGTGGCCATGAACTGGAGCTGGCCTCCCGGCTAGTGAAAACAGTACATTTTCGGGTGAGAACTTGACGCTGGCCTTGTTGCAGGCAAATAGTGTGTGTGGGGTGGGGTGGGGGGGTGGTCTTCACCGTCCTCATGCCGCAGGTGGCCTGCAGAGGAGTGCGGGGTGCACCCTGGCTTCGGAAAGGAGGAGGAATGGGAGACCACGATTAGAAATGCTCAGGGTGGGTGAGCTGTGATTTCCTCTTTATTCAAAAAAACGTTTTTTTCTTAATTTATTGTTAAAATCACGTCATTGGGTGTGATTTTCTTTACTGTCGGGTCAACAGGGGCTGTTATGTGACCTCTCTGTTGACCCCTTTCAGCCTTCCACTCCCAGCACATTCTCCGGACGACACCAAAGGAGTTAAGTTATGACGGCGGTGCCTGCCTAATGCTGGATGACCCTGAGACACGGGCAAGGGATGAGGTGGGCCCACTGTCGGCTTCACGAGGCTCATTTGGGGCATCTCGGCTGGACGGTGGGCCACCCGCCAGCAGGCCTGGCGCTGGGCTCAGCGATGCTCTTAGTGGAGGCTTTGCTGCCAGCCCCCTGGCATGTCTTTGCTAGGCGGGTGCTCAGCCTTTCCCCTCTTTTAAATCAAAACACAGGATTGTGGCTGGGTAATTAGAAACATTGGTTTTTCCCTCTGCTGGACCACAGGACAGCCATGTGTCAGCCAAATGATTCCCATTCTTAGCTTGGCTCGCTCCTGGGCCCCATCCCAAGTTTCGAAGGGTTGCCTATTTGTCTGTGTGACCGTCCTCTTGGTGGTGGTGAGTGTGCGGCTCTCCGTGAAGCTCTCATTATTCTCTTCAAGTTTCCATCATGGGGGTGGAAGGAATTCAGCCTTTCCGACCAACATCTGCATTGTTAGAGTCTGACAAGGAGTTTGCTGGTTGAGCCCTGTAAGAAGCTTGGCTTCCAGTGGGCACAGACACACTGGAGCTGGTAGAGAGCCTCTGAGCCAGGAGGAGTGTCTACAACACAGGTCAGGCAAGGAGCCCACCCCGGAGTCTCCTCCAGCAGTCATTCATTTTGTAGGTAGCCTGATTCTCCTGCCTCATGGTTTGACTTTACTGTGTGTACAGATATCTCAACCAATGGGAACTCTCAGAAGATACTTGGGTGAGGCAAACGGTTCATGCGTAACTACTGCCCTGCAAGTTGGTACTTGGAACCTACCCAGTGGTGCCAGAGGAGAAAGCCCTGGTGAACTGCTTCTGTAACTCTTACAGCCCAGAAAACCCCATAGGGCAGCTCTTCCCTCTAACACATGCGGTTGCCATGAGTTGAAATCACCATTATGGGATTGGTGAGCTTTCAAAGATATCAAATCCTTTTGTGTACCCTAAAAAAAATCCTATATTGTAAAATTATAGAATGTTAAAGCTCAAAGCATCTTTAAAGATTAAGTCATCCAAGAAATGTTGTTTTGTAGAGGAGGAAAGAGAAGCTGAGAGGATAAACTACGTGGATAATGAGGATAAACAAGTGATGCCCAACATCACAGGTGTGGCAGTTACATCACCTCCTGTCAACTTGAGCGAAGGGGTGGAGTCTAGCCTGTCAATCAGGTCACAGCCAATGAGGCCTGGCCTTCTCCTGAGGATTCTGGGAACTCCTCTCTGCAGGCAAGACACACATTCTCTCTGCTTTATACCTTCCTGTTGGCAAACCACATGGAGCCATGCTGACAGAAATCAGAGCTCTGGAGATGCTTCCACCACCACTGGATCCACACGACTTTACACCCACTGGCCTGTGAGCTTCCTGCATTCGGCATCATTGCATATGCTGTGTGAGTCTGAAGGGGAATTCATAGACTGGTATTGGACATATGGGCTAATAACGGACTTATGGACTTGATCTGGACTGGACTGGGAAGTCTTATTGATGCACAATTATTTCTTGATATAAAGTTATCTCTTACATATATTTCAGTGTCTCTGGATTTGTTTTTCTAGTCAAGTGGACTAACAGAACATGTCTCACAGGAGACCAGCCTAGAAGGGGGACCAGGGATGTTGGCTTATGCTTCTCATAGATCAGCGGTTCTCACCTGTGGGTCATGACCCCTTTGGGGATCAAATGACCCGTTCACAGGGGTCGCCTGATTCATAACAGTAGCAAAATTACAGTTATGAAGTAGCAACAAAAGTAATTTAATGGTTGGGGGGTCAGCACAACATGAGGAACTATATTCAAGGGTCGCGGCCTTAGGAAGGTTGAGAACCAGTGTCATAGGACATCTGTTCTAGCTTTGAGCAAAGGGTAAGACAGGTTCAGGGAGAGAGATAGAGAAGCAGCTTCATTTTGTGAGTACTGTCTGCTAATCACCCATCGCAGTGTTAGCCTAGTTCGTTCCTAAGTCAGAAGCCTTTCCACACTAATTGACTTCATGTATTACTTTCATGTCTCTGCCGAAACGAATCACCACCAACTGCTTGGCTTAACACAGCAGATAACCAGATGTCTGAAATCAGGATTGCTGGGCCAGAATCAAGGTGGCAGGGCCACACTTCCTCTAGACACTTTAGGACAGGGGTCGACAAACTTTTGAGATAGATGAGCCAATCCTGACCCTCACAACGATTTAAAAATTATTTGAGAGCCATAAATATATCTTTTACAAACAAATGAGATCACCATTATCTGAATCATGCCCTTTAAATGTTTTCAGTTTTACTTCAGAGCCACGTGTACATACCAAAAGAGCCGCGCATGGCTCGAGAGTGGAAGCTTGCCGGCTGCTGCTCGCAGAGCTCATCGTTCCTTGTCTCTGCTGGGTTCTGGTGACTGCCTGCTTTCCTTAGATTGCGGATGCACCACTTCAGGCTTCAAGGCCAGCATCTTCAAATCTCTCTCTGCTCCATCTTCACAATGCCTCCTCCTCTGTGTGTGTGTGTGTGTGTGTTATAGCCTTCCCATCATCTCTCTCTTATAATGACAATTGGGGTTGCATGTAGGGCTCACTTACATAATCTAGGATAACCTCCCCATCTCAAGATCTTTAATTACATCGGCAAAGACCACCTTTTACCCCAAAATGGTAATATTTACCTACTTCTGGGATTAGGACCTGATACCTTTTGGAACCATTATCTAGTCTACAACACTTGGGTTACAACGTCAAGGCAGCAGCCTGTTTGCGATACATGGGACCTTCAGTAGTTTGGAGTGTGACTGAAGGACAGAGGCCTGTGTAGCACAGAAAAGTGAACCCATCAAATGACAACTGGTTATCCTGAATGCAAATCATGGTCTAGGAAGGCAGTGAGCACATCAGTGCTCCGCTGACACTAGAGGGATCATTAACGCAGACCACTTTCAGATTTTGTCTGACACGCCCTGCCCTTGGCCTTCCCTCAATCTTCTCTGCAAAGCCTCGCTCTGTCCTTGGCAGCTCACCATGTCTGGCTCCCTCACGTTCGTTCTTGGTGCCCTCCTGTCCTCTTTGGACGTGCTCTGGCCAGTCACTGTCTCTTTGGATGTAGTCCTGGGGAGATTAATAACAAACACACCGCGATAGTTCATTTTTATGGGGTGTTACACGGCAGGCTCTTTCGATGCAGCAATGCACGGAATCTTCACAACAACCACCGGAGGAAAGTGCTCTGCCTGTTCCCCATGTTGTTCATGAGAACATTGAGACCCAGTCAAATTGAGCCCAAAGGCGACCCACCCCAGCCTGACCTGAAAGTCTGTGTTGTTAACCACTGAATTGTACCACTTCCTGGGCATGTACCAGAAGACAGAACATGAAAAATCAATTCAAAGAAGAGTAATGGAAATGCGATTTAGAAATGAAAAAGAAATCAAAGCACACAACTCTTCGCTCCGTCTCTTGTGACCCAAGTGTGAGAGTCCTTCCGCAACCTTGGTGGGGCTTTCCCTTGCACAGCTCCCCAGCCTGGGCAATGTTCTGCAGCTTCCCTCCAGCCTTGCTCTGCCACTCTTTGTTGCTCTAGTCGCCTCTCCCAGCATACAGTCATCTTTGATAAGGCCATCGCCTGACTATTTCATCATTATCTACTTGTCCACATGGGACTTGGGCTTCCACAGCACCCACTTCACTGCCTTGTACTGTCTCTCTCTTCGGTTCCTCCTTTCTTGCTCACATGGGCCCAGAGAAGGGAGTATCAAGACTGCTTTACAAGCAGATGTCCAATGGATGGAAACTTGATTTTCCGCTGTTCCAGATGCTCCAATGATACATGAGGGGGTTCCAAGAGTACACGGAAAACTGGAATGAAAAGCTAGTGGCAGGGTCTAACATTTAGGCCCTTGTGTGCATCAAAATACCTCACCAAGAGAGTTAATAGAGAAATCACAGACAGGAAAAATATTTGGCAGTTTCATATCAGACAAGGGATTGACCTCCCAATGTAGAGACAACTTCAATACCTCAACAAGAACCAGAGAAATTGTCCAGTTTAAGAGCTGGGCCGAGGGTATGGACAGACACTTCCTTGAAAACAGGTAGACGGCACGAAGAAATGCCAGAGATCATCTGCTATTAGAGAGAAGCAGATCAAACCAACAACGAGATAGCATGTCATCCCGGTGTATTAAAAAAGAAAGAAATCAACAAATGGTGTTGCAGGTGTGGAGAGACCGTTGGCTGTACGACAAAACAGACCACTATGGAAAATGGTGTGGCAGGTCGTTCAAAAGCTGGACATAGACAAACCATACCATAGACTCAGCAATCTCTCTGCTTAGTATGTATCCTAAAGACATAAGAGCCGCGACACAGATAAATATATGTCCATATTCATCCCAGCACTATCTACAACAGCAAACATATGCAAACCACATACATGCCTATCAATGGGAGAATAGATAAACTAACGATGGTCCACACACTCAGTGGAATATTAAGCACTGTTGAAGAATAACACGAAATCTTCACTGTACCTCACAACCCAGATGAACCAGGAGGAGGTTATGCTGAGTGAAACTGGTCACTCACAAAAGGATGATTAGGTTATGAGACCACTATGTAAAAGGCTAAGAAAAGGTTGAAACACTCTGACAGGGACCAGGGGGCTGGCAGAGGAAGCTTGAGGGCAGACACAGGTTAATGTGAGTGGGCAGGAAGGCACTCAACAGCGAGAGGGAGATGGGAAGGAGAAGACATTGGGGAGACAGCGAGCATTAAATGCAACAGAAGTACATACTGTGATATACAGAATCCTGGCATACCAGCGACCGACCCGTAGATGCACGCATAACTCACAGGCTGAATGGGTGTAGGAAGGTGAGTGGGAATATATTCACACACATTTATATGTAGGTTTGACACAGGATATTTGTGCATGAATATTTTCCGTGGCTGAAACTATATCCATAAGTGGGGGGAAGCATACAAGGGATACAGTTAGGAAAACTGCCTTGTCACGACCAAAGACCGTGAGATAATGCGTCCCTGAGCCTGGGGGCTTAGGACAATATTCTAAGATGGCACCAAGGTCAATTGGCATAACTGTTCACAAAGACAAGGTTGTCCACCCTGCGTGGGTGCTTAGGGACTGGACTCAGAGCAGCCATCTAAAGAGTAACTACTGGCTTCTCTCCGGCGGAGGGAAGAGTGATGAAGACCGGAGCATCGCAGAAACAGTCGTCACAATGAACTACTGGGCTACTCATTGGCCTCCGTAACGCTGAGACCAGAAGAACTAGACGGGCCTGGCCGCCACCACCAACTGTCCTGAAAGGGATCACGTTAGACGGTCCTGCAGAGTGGAAGACCAATGTGGAACGGAACTCAAAATCTTAAAAACGAAGACCAGGCTAACTGGTCAGACAAAGACGAGTGGAATGCCTTCAGACCAGACACCTCCAAGCTGTCACCCCAATCTAATTCTCCTGACCCCTGTTTCTGCTTAAATAGGCTGGGAAGGGCAGTCCGATGGTGATGGTGGTAGAGATGGTTCTACTTCCTCTTGGTAACACCTGTGAGAATATAGAAGGTGGGCAGTGTAAGATAAGATATAATAATAATTTATAAATTATTAAGGGTTCATGGGGGAGGAGAGAGCGGGGAGGGAGGAGGGGGGAAAAAGAAGAAAATGAGCTGATTCCGGGAACCCAAGAGGAAAGCGAATTTTGGGAATGATGAGGGCAACAAATGTATAAGTGTGTTTTACACAATTGATCTATGTATTGTGATGAATTGTATGAGCCCCAATAAAATGATTAAAAAAAAAAAAAGAACACAGGCAATGTTACAGCAATGAATGACACTTTAAAGTGAAAGAAGCCAGACACAAAGGGCCACATATTTTCTGATTCCATTTGTATGCAAGATCTAAAACCTCACTGCCATCAAGCCACGACTGGCTCCTAGCAACCCTAGACTATTGTGGGGTTAAGGAGGGGGTCCCCCACAAATCATCACAGGTCCGATAGGCGCAATTGTACAGCGATAATAAGTAAAGATTATAGTAAAGTCATAGAGAGCATGAGGTGTAGAGGAGAGATTGGAATAATGGAGTCAGACACAATTCATGGTAGCACGCTCACCTCAGCCCCGCTTGGTGGTCCTCGTGGGGGGAATCTGGCCACGAGAGCAGGAGAGAGCCTCGGGGATCGAGAACCGGGGAGAGCTCTTTCTTTATTGCTAACCAAGCGTTATACCTCTTTAGGGGGACATCATTACAGGTAACCACACGTCACAGGAAGGGGCAATACAATAGGCATGCACATTGTAGGAAGGGGATCTATGATAGGCATAAGCGTGACAGGAAGGGGACGAGCTAGGGGTGTGTCCATAGGAATGGGAAGGTCTAGGGGTATACAAGTGACAAGACAGGTGGACCCTAGATTCATGATGGCAGCCTAACCTTGGCCGTCCTTGGGTGGGTTTGACCTCTCTGGGGTCTCCTACAAGGAAACAGACAATTACTATCCTTATCAGAAGGGAGTGGCCCCTACTTGTTGTGGGATAAACAGTGGTGTCCGCTTGGTCTAGATGGCTGATAGCTCTTTGGGAGAATGACCCCTAATCTACTCCTGATGACCTCCAAGTGTATAGTCATTCTCAAGCAGCTAAGTCTGGCATATATTTGGGGGAGACAGCTTGAGAGAAATCCTTCTGCTTCCCATGGACTATCTGGGGCTTTCCGCCTAGTGAGGAGGAGGAGTAGAGAGTGCAGCCTGTGGTGGGTTCAAGGAGATGACTCCGCTCTTGGTGGTCAGGAAAGGCAACCAAAGGAAGGTGTTACCTGTGCCAAGACCAGAGGCAAATATAGGAGAGAGGACCCAAAGAAACTGGAATTGTGCTGAGTGGAGCTTTCTTAGTATGCATTTTTCCTGCTAGGTGAGCATCAAGCAACTCGCTCTGAGTTAGTGCACCCAGTGGCGTCAGCGGGGACGGTTCTCTGTGGTCACAGTGAATTTTTTCCACAAAAGCAGTTTCCCTCAAACCTCTGGGTTTTTGTTTGTTTGTTTGTTTTTTTGAGGGCTGATTTAAGAGAACAGCGTGCAGCTGTGAAATTTTGTTTCCTGCTCAGGAAAAACGCCACAGAAACTGCTGTGATGTTGCACACAGCTTACAAGGACAGCACTATGGGAAAAACTCAAGTGTACGAGTGGTTTCCTTGTTTCAAAAAAGGTAAAATGTCAATTGATGACAAACCTTGATCTGGACGTCTGTTTCCAGAGTGGACGAAAATGTCGACTTGCAGTGCATTTGGAGCTTGTTCCTCCAGGTCAGACTGTTAATCAAGCTATCTGTTTAGAGCAGTGGTTCTCAACCTTCCTTATGCTGTGACCCTTAATACAGCTCCTCATGTTGTGGTGACCCCCAGCCATAAAAGTGTTTATGTTGCTACTTTATAACTGTAATTTTGCTACTGTTATGAATTGGGCGACACCAGTGAAAGGGTCTTTCAATCCCCAAAGGGGTCGTGACCCACAGATTGAGAACTGCTGATTTTGAGGTTCTGAAAAGATAGCGTCTCAGTGTGTCACAAAAAAGGCCTGATTTATGGCAGATGGGAGACTGGTTTTGCTACCACGACAGTGCACCTGCTCACGCAGCCATCTCAGTGCACCAGTTTTTAGCAAAAATCAGCTTGTCTCTCTTGCCTCATGCACCTTACTCACCTGACCTTGCTCTGTGTGACTTCTTTTTGTTTCTGTGAATGAAGAGGGTCATGAAAGGACAGCGATTTGACAACATAGAAGAGGTGAAGAAAACAATGAGGGAGGTGCTGTCAGCCCTCCAAACAGATGAGTTTGAATAATGTTTCCGAGAATGGAATTGCAGATTTGACAAATGTATGAAATGTAATGGAGAGTGCTTTGAAGGTGCTAAGGTGTTTTATTAAAAAATTTAAATACATAGCTTTGGGAACAAGAGATGGCTTTTATTTGGTTACCCCCTAGTATGTTAGCCAAAGGGAAGCGTCGATCCCAGGTGCAGAGACCTGAGCTGGACCATGCTCTGGTCAGACATCGTGCGACTGCAGAATCACATGGGGCTGTGAGCGTGACAAGGCCAGGCGCCATGCTCACAGCACTGTGGGACCCTGAAGGCAGTGGCGAGCTGCTTCATCCTGGCGCACTCCCCGTGGACTTGACCACTCTTGGTGACCCCGCTTGGGGGAGAGTAGAACTGTGCTCCACGGGGTTTTCAAATGTTGTTTTTTTGGAAATAGATCAAGAGACCTTTCTTCTTAGGTGCCTCTGGGTGGATTTGAACTGCCCACCTTCTGGTTAGTAGCGGAGAGCTTACCACCTGTGCTACTCCAGGGACCTCTTTATCTTACTCGTAGTGGAGTAGGGCGATCAGATTGGCAGTTCAGAAAGCTCACCCTGAGGGCGGTGAGGCAATTGGACTGGAGGATGGTTGGGAACTGGACGCTGGGAAACCAAAGGAGGTGGGGGCCTTTATAGGAGTCCAGGGGAGAGAAGATGAGGGCAAGAATTCACTGTTGGTCCCCGGGAAGGAAAGAAACGATGAGCTTGAGAAACGTCTAGGGAGTGGAGGAAGGGGGGACAAGGGGGTTGGCTGGATGTGGGGAGCAAGGTCGAACGGTCAGGCCCTGGAATGACAGGGAGGATGGTGACGCGCTTTGAGGCTGGGAAGCACAGGAAGGAAGAGCAGCCAGCAGGTTCAGCTTTACGTGGTTGTGCCGAATAGCCCAAAGCCAAGTAGGAGGAAAACTGAAGCGAGAAGACAGAGAGGTCAAGGAGAGTCCAGGGCAGCGCCCTCTCTGTCCAGAGCTGCAGGGAAAGATCTAAAACGTGTCCACTGCCTTTTGCACCATGTGGGCCACTGGTCCCCTGGGTGGCAAGAGGAATGAGGGAGGCAGCAGCCAGACTTCAGGGAGCAAGGGAAGTCAGAGTGGAGAGTGTGCCAAGCCATTGGAGAAGAGTCAAGTTCAATGTGAAGGGAGCCTCGGGGAGGTTGCGCAGATGGAAATCCGAGGGCTGGGGATCTCAGGGTTTGGGAAAGGACAGACCTGAGCAGGTTGATAAGGATAGGGGAGAGCCAAGCAAGGCGAGTGAGGCAGAAGAGCACAAGGGGGCATCTGGAACAAGGGTGCCCCTAAGGTGGTCAGAAAGGGAGGCCAGAGGGCCAGATTCGCCTTGGGCACCACTTCCACTGAGAGAACTGCTGCCCAATGCCTCTGTGCACCCCCACCCCTCCAGGAGCCTCAACAGAGCATGCAGGGAGAGGACATGCCGGCTGGGAGCTGGGACCTGGAGGACAGGGAAGGGTCTGGGACCCTACCTATATCCGTTTCCAGGACTTCTCTGGGGGCCAAGGCTCATTTTCGCCTCTGTGTGTCTGTGTTAATTAAGAAGGGAAGGGGGACTCCAAGGGACCCAGGAGAACTTTCACTCTCCTCCCTCCTGGGAGGACAGTCTTCTGATTGAATTGCAGCAGGGAGCTTGCCTGTGGCCCCTGGGGGTGTGCACGTGTGCTTCTCAGTGCTTACTGCTCTCCGCTGAGGTGCCCATCGTTAAAGGGCGGTCATGGTTGCACAGGAGGGCGAAGGTAATGATGTCACCGAGCTGTACATATAAAAGTGGACACAGTGGCTTATGCTGATACATGTATATATATATATATATTGTACACAATAAAAATGGAAATGCATTGGGAAACTATTCTTATTTTCTATTATTTCAGAAAATCCAATTAAGTACCTATAGTTAAGTGGCCGCAGAAAGATGTGGCAAAGGCTATGGGCAGTTCTGTTCTATTCTGTCTGATTGGATGGCCGTGACTTGGAATCAACCTGCCAGCAATGTGGTCATGAGCACCTACCCACCAGCCTCAAGGTTGGTGACTAGGTCCCACCCAAAGGCATCTCAGAAGACACGGCTGGTGGATCTGCTTCCTAAAGGCCTAAAACTTAAAACAAAACAGAAATAACTCTCCTGCCAATGAGTAAACGCTAATGTACAGGGTTTCTCTCTAGGGTTTCCAAGGTGTACATCTTTGCCTGAGCATACAGCCTCATCTTTCTCCCTCGGAGTAGCTGGTGGGCTCAAACTTCTGACTTTGTGGTTAGCTTAACCCAGGACATCACCAGGACGCTTTTCCTCTGCCTTGAAAAGCATGTGGGACAGTTCGAGTCTAATGCATGGCATCGTCACGAGTGGCATCTACTGGGTGGCAACTAACAATAATATTCAGCGGAACGTGCCAGGCCCCGGAAGCTGAAGAGAAAGGTCTTGGGTAAAGCTCAGGCCCCGATTCTCACGGTGCCAGGTGACACAGGTTGACAGAGATGGTGCCGCACATCGGCAGTGGTGTGCACAGGTAAGCGAAAGAGTGCCCAGGGGCCTGTGGCCCATGTCAGCTTGCCATACGTGTTGTTTCTTCAATGAACACCCTGGAGAAATCGACTGAGCAACCCTTTCCGAGCTTGTTACCACAGGGCAGCCGTGACTCCAGGCAGAAGTCTCGCCGTCCTTGGACGAGAGAGACTCCGTTTGATTGCCGGCCAGTGAACAAACGCCAGCACAGCCGCCCTGGTCTGTCGGCGGAAGCGTGAGTGACGACGATACTGCACAGGTTTCAGCGGGGCTAGGAAGCACACCTGGAGATCTCTTCCCAAATTCACCGCCCCACCCCCACCCCGATCGCCCTCTTGATCATTGACAACGCGGCATGGTTCCACACTGGGCACCATTTTGCCCCATGAACTGGCAGCCAACACCATGGCAACTCACAACAACGTCGAGGCACCTATCAGAGACTTGGGCTAAGGGGCCTTCTTTCTCCGGGGAGAACAGCCCCTCCCACCCTCCCGAGCTGCGGGACAAGCTCTCTGGTGGGTTCCCCGCTGAGACCCACGCTGATTTCCTTCTCACTCACCCAGGGTCAAATGTCCAAAACTGACCCCACCTCCCTTGACCCCAGCCCATCAGACTGCGTCCGTCCGTCCTCAGAACCTGCTCCCTCCATAGCGCCCTCTCCCCAAGTCATTTTTCACACACGTGCACACACAGGCACGCACACACGCACCCCTCCATCATCACTGAGTCTCAGCTACACGCGCCTCTAAATATATTCCCCAACCCATGCTCTTGGTTTTGGTACTTTTTGGTACTTTTTTGGGGTAAGGATCAGAACCTTCCCCATCAGCCAGATGCGGATACAGCCCCTCAGTATAGAAGACACATCAATCAAGAGTCCCTGAGACACGGGGAAGGGAGGGAGGGAGAAGTGGCAGGCCGAACTTCATCCACTGAGCCCACTCCAACCTGCACCTTCGTTCCGGTGCTCAACCATCTGTGAGTCCTAGCCTACCCAGAAGAGAGTATTTGGGATAAAAGACAGCCCCTGACTTACAAAGCACAGGGTCTCCCTCTCTGGCTCACACAACTCCTCCCTTCCCAAGAGCTCCTGGGAAACCTCTGGCTTCCTCCTTTCTGCCTCTCTTTCAGGAGTCCTGGTGGCACTGCGGCTTTAGCATCAGGCTGCTGACCGCAAGGTCTGGGGTTGGAACTCACCGGGTGATTGGGGGCAGAAAGATGGGGCTGTGTGGTCCCGTAAAGCTGCACCATCTAGGGAACGCTAAGGGGCAGTTGTACGCTGTCCGACAGGACTTTTATGAGTGAGTTTGCTTTTCCTTCCTCTGGTGCAGGGCCTGGGGGTGGGGGGACCTGGGCACATTGAGGGGCCTAAAGCTTCTTCCTGATACATCCACCCTCTCTGCTCACAACTGAAATCATGACCGCAGCCCAGCCCCTACCTGCTTCCCATGCCCTTCCCAGCGTGACTCTGGCCTGGAAGGAGGGAGGTGGCAAGTCCGGGGGCACGGTGAGCAGAGAGGTGGGGACCAGTGCCAGCGTCATCCCCCACCAGCTGCAACCTAGGGGAGGCTCAGGTGCCTCTTTGAAATAAACTGGGCTCCTGAATGGCGTCGCAGTTCTGAAAGAGCCTCCCTGCTTTCTGCCCTTCCGGAGAAGCAGCCTGAGCCTTGAATTCACAATGAACTTCCACCGTGCGTGTCACCTGCAAGGGCAAAAGCAAGTGCGTGAAGTGATGGCTTAAAAAATGGAGTTTTGTTACAGAAGGGTCTACTTCATGAAGAATCACCTGACAGTTTTTTTCCCTTTTTTGTCTGTATCCTGGTAAAAGTTCTATGGCGACCGTGGTAGTGTGGCTGTGGCCCGGGGAGGACAGTGCTGGACAGCGGGGGGCTGCGTGGCCCGTTTCCCTGGCTCCCCCACTCCGATGCTCCTGGTACCAGAGTGGGCTGGCCACTCAGCGAGATGCGGGCAGGGGCGAGGAAGAGGGGAGGGCCTCCTTGTTGATGTTCCTGGTGAACCCATAAAGTGCTATTTTTCACAGACGAAATAAACATTTGCTGGCCACTTCTTACTTACATGTACGCTATGCTGTAGGCCTGCAGGGTTCCGCGGTGAACAAATGAGCTGAAACGGCTCCCGGCCGCAGGAAGCCCCTGGTCTCCCACCAGAC
>NW_022103904.1:23161990-23184431 GCF_000313985.2 Echinops telfairi | reverse complement strand
CAGGCTGTCTCCTCCGTTGCTGGCTCTGAGGTGAAGGGTTTCTTTCATCTGTACCCTCTGGGGTCTGCTACTAGGACGTGGGTTCAAAGGCACAAACCTCTTCGAACGGCAGTGCGCCATGAGCGCTGTGTGGTCGGGTGTGCTGGTAGACATGGGGTCGTGCTGGTCCACACAGCAAGACACAAAGCAGGCACTGGATGGCACCCCCAAGCGGGTCCCCAAGGTCGAAGACTCCCTGGGATTCGTCCCCCACCCCTTGCTCCCGAGCAGTGGCCTCACTCTGGCTTATTTGGGGGTCTGGCGCAGAGGACTCTCTCACTTCCTCTCAAGCAGGTCTGTCTGTTTCAAGAGAAGGACTGTGAGCTTAACCCGCGTGCCCTTCTTGTGTGAATGTAGACATCCCTCCCCTGGATTAGAACACTGAAACCCCTTACAATGAACCACTCTCCAGATCTAACAAGGAGCTAGGGACTTGCTGTCCAACTTGCTACTGCAGGGGGGTGAGAGGTCTTGTGATGCAGTGTAACATTGTTCATTAATGACTGAAAACAGAAACGATGCTAAGCATCCTAAGACACCGTCACTGTCCGGTTGACCTCCTCTCCAGGCCATCCCATGTGTGTCGGTGTCGTACTGGTCTCCCCCCTCAGGGTTCTCTTTTGGAAGTAGATCACCCCAAGTCATCGTCCCGAGGTGGCTCTGGGCTTCAGAAGAAGCTCCCCACCCTTTCCTCGCTCTCCACATAGACTCAGCCACAGGATATGCCTTCTGAGCCTTCACCAGCAGCCCTGGCAATGTGGTGGACTGCTCACTGCAAGGCCGGCGGTTGGAAATACCCATTTGTTCCTCAGGAGAAAAGCGAGGCTCTCTGCTTCCCTGAAGACTTACCGGTTCGGAAGCCCGCAAAGGCAGCGCTACTCTGTCCTTCCCGGTCACGATGCGGCCACATCGACTTGATGGCAATGAGTTTTGGTTTGGTGCATCGCTCTGTCCTCGGGCAGAGTAGATGGCTGTCACTTCCCTAGCTGGTCCAGGGAGAAGTGGCATAGCCCTTGGGGACTTGCCTAGCTGTTGCCTGAATGGAAATCGGGGTGCCAGGGTCATGCGGTCATGAGTTACATCCCTTGGAGGGCCCTGAACCAGTCGTGCAAGCTCTTCTGTCTAACACCATGTACCTGTCCCAGTGGCGGTCCATGTGTAACTAGGACAGCACTACGATGCAGAGCTTCTCTGCCAATCAGGGTTTTGTGACAGTTCCCTTTGTCCTTCTGAAGTCTCCAAATCTCTGCACACCTGGGGCGTCATTACTAACGGCCCCCCTCATCCAGATAACACATCTTCGTCTTTGTCTTGCCTTTTCCAATTTGCGACTTAACAAATGTTCTCCTTAAATTATAATTGCAATTTGGGACCTCTTTTGTATCTTCAAACAGTGAACTCGAACTTTCAACCTTTTGGTTAGTTAGCAACCGAGTGTATTAACCATCCAGGGCTTCCAAATAATTACTACTACTGCTACGACTACCACGACGACAAGGGCCACTACTGGAGCCCTGGTGGCTGCCAACAGCAAGGCCAGCTGCACCATGGGAGAAAAGAGGCCCTGTACTCCGCGAAAGAGTGACCGGCTCAGAAACTCACAGGGGCAGTTCTACCCTGTCCCAGGGGGTGGATATGAGTCGGAATGGCCTCAGTGACAGTGAGTGAGAGACCACTACTTCTATTACACCTGTTGAAAGCCCACTACGTGTGTTTCCGGGACACTCACAGGAGCTGGGCAGCAGGCAGCCGGCAACACCTTCACCTGGGACTGCAGCTACAGAGGCTGCAGACAGTAGGACTCCTTGCTTGGGAGTCTGAAGTTGGAGGAACTTTTGTGAAGTACTCCTTCTTGTGAATGAAAGGAACCCTGGTAGCGTAGTGGTTAAGCTTTGGGTGCCTAACTGCAAGGTTAATAGTTCAAAACTATCAGCCGCTCCACAAGAGAAAATCAGACTTTTTATCTATAGAGTTACAGTCTTGGAAACGCACAGGGGCAGTTCTACCCTGTCCCATAGGGTCACGCTATAGTTGGGCACCAACTCCTTGCAGTGAGTTTTTTTGGGGGGAGGGTGGTGGCTGCTGTTTCCTTGAATGAGTTTCTCTTTCACTATTGGTGGGTGACAGCGTTCTCAGATTCCCGAGGGCTGAGGTATGAGATGACAGAATCAGAATCCGGACTGACTGCTGCCCTGCTGCTGATAATTACCTACGTAGGTGCCAGAAAGGGGCCCTAGCTTAGCAACAGCAGGTCAGAAAGTACAGGGACCACCAAGAGGAGGCCAGGGGGAGGAGAGGAATGGGCATGTGACTTTCTGGCCACAGGGCTGTCTTAGGGGCTGGGAGCTCACACCTGAGCTTGGCCCAGGTACCAAATCACCCCCTTCCTCAGCCTCCTGGGACCATCTCCCTTCATCACTGCCTTCTTTCATTCCCACCTCATCCAGTGGGCTTGTCTCCACCCATATCTGCCCTGTCACCAACCCTGTGAGCCCACCTTCGATGTTTTACCACCGGAGAAAGATGGGGCTGTCCACTCTGGCCAGGTGTCCAGCCCTGGAACACCAGAGAGCAGTTGCATTCTGCCCTCCAGGGATACCTGGAATTGGGATTGACCGGAAGGCAGGTTTGGTTTTTTTGAATTTAGCTGCTTCCCCCCTCTCCTTGGTCCCCACACCCCATACATAGTACCAGTTTAGCTGCTCAGTTATTTCTTCTTCCAAATATCTACCAGACAGAAGAAAGGCAGGTGCTTTCTGGGGATGCAAACCACGAATAGGGTGTGCATTGTTGCCCAAGCGAGATGACTGTCGGCAACAGAGCAAACCGTGGAAAGAACCAGCCTTGCACTGTGCGCTCTGGACAGGGCAGCGCTGTCCTCTAAGCTGAGTGCCGCTGGAGGAGGAGCTACGGGCGCAGAGGGCACAGGGAATGGGGCATCTCAGACCCACTCTAGTTGGGGGGAGATGGACAAGACCTACGAGGTGAAGGGCCTTGGGCTGAGAACTATATGTTCGTGAGCTCCAGCCCCCGCCCCCCTTCTCCTCGAAGTCATTCCTTAGGACCGCCTGCGCTCTCTGGGGACGTGGTGCCCACACCCGCAGGGCACGCCTGGCCCTGCTCACCCTTCTTTCTGTTGGTGCTGGGGGCGGTTGCCTGGCTCCTGTGACAGAAGGAGACGTTGCTGTCTGGGCCACGTCCCTGGTCTGTGTGAGTCCGTGCATGCAGTGACGGTGTGACCCCCGTCTCGTGGATGCTGTCCTTGTTTTCTCAGACACTGTACCACCCTAGCAGCATGGTATCTTTTTCCAGCGATTGTTCTTTCCCGACAAGAGACCCAGAGTAGGCAAGACAAAATCACGCCACCCATCCTGGCTTCTAAGAAACCTTCGAGCTGTTCTTCTTGCAAGACAGGGCGGTTCACTGGTCGGGCCGTCTAGTCAATATTCTTCACAAACTCCCTCACTCAAATGCCTGGTTCTTCTATGGCCTCCCCTCTTTCCTGCCCAGTCTGTGTTACTGCAGCGCAGACAGTGTCTGGACCCCGGGGGTCTGTGACTTGCTGTCTACCAAGTGGGTGGCACGTGCATGTCTACATACTCCAAGCAATGCCTGAACACCCCTATGGGCCTCCCATTCTTGGGGCTACCTCCACATCTGGCCACTGGCGTTTACTGGATTATGGCTCATGCTTTGTGTTCTGCAGTTGCTCCCTTGTCTCCACTCAAGGAGTCCCCCAAATAAGTGCCGCTCCTAGTTTCTCCCCACACTTCAGGGCGTGGGATGGCTCTGGCTGTGGCTTCAAACTTCCTGTCCAGTGTCGCAGGTTGCTGAGCAAGTTTACATGGCGGCCTTGAGGCCAACTATTTCAAACCCTTCTTTTCTGTTACATCCCACTTAGAAGGGTCCTTTCAGCTAACCTATCAGGGGGTGGGGGGGCTCGCCCTCTGCCCTCTTGACGAGTCTCCTCTCGCTCTTGGCGTTCCATCTCTCCCTCTCAGCACATCCAGATCCATACAGGGGCTTGGCAGGAAGACGGGCTGCTCCATCCGTGAAGGCCGGTGTGGTTATAAAGAGCCTCCTTTACAGAGCCAAGTTTAAGGGATCAGCAACCCCTCACCTCCTGTTAAACATCGGACGTGCAGAGAGGTTGTGGGTTTGGTCACTGGGTGGCCCTCCTTTCCCTGGCTCACCTTGGCGGCCTTACTGCCTTCTCACGACTTTGATGAATCTGAGATGGTCCTTTCCCCCCTCACCTGGGCTCCTTCTCACCTGGTATGCTAATCATGCCCTCCCTCATGGCTACTCTTTTTTTTTTCTTTTAAAGACATGTATAAAGAATTCTCTTATCAATGCTTAGGGGATGCTGAATTCCTGACAAGGGTGATGGATAATTGGGGAATAGATGAGTCATGGTTGGGCAACATGATGAACATAATTACTGCCACTGAACTCGACGTGTGAAGATTGTTGAGATGACTACGTGTTCTTACATACATATTTACCACAATAAAAATGATGCACTTTTTATTTTAGGAACACTGGTAGCATTGTGGGCTAGCATTGGGCTCCTAACCGTAAGGTCAGCAGTTTGAAACCACCGGCTGCTCTGTGGGAGGAGGTTGAGGCTCCCTATGCCTGTAAACAGCTACGGTCCCATAAAACCCACAGGGGCAGTTCCACGCTGTCCTCTAAAGGTGCTATGAGTTGGAATCCACTCAATTGCATTGAGCTTTGAGTGTTTTGAGTTTGGATTTATTAATCGATTCCATTTTTTTAGACCAGTTGCGATTTTTAGAAAAATTGAGCAGATAGTATACCGAGCTCACATATACCACCCTTCCCCACCCCAGGGACAATGTTCCCGCCATTGTCAACATCGTACATGGGTATGGTACATTTATTGCAAGTAGTGGACCGATAATGACGCATCATTGTTAACTAAAGTCCATACATAGTTAATTCAGATTTCCTTACTTTAGTTTTACCTAGTGTCCTGTTTCTGTCCCAATATCCCATTCAAGACATGCATGAGGCTTGCTGTCTCTTTAGGCTCCTTTGAGCTGTGACAGTTGCTCAGGTTGTCCTTAGTTTTGATGACCTTGGCCGATTTGAGGAGTACTGTTCAGGTATTTTGTAGACTGCCACTTGACTGAGATGTAGCTCATCTTTTATTCATGATCAAAATGAGGAAAAGTGTATGTTGGGGCTCTCTTCGTCTCACCGTGCTTATTAAATCTTCATGCCAAGCAAACACTCTGAGAAGCTGGTCTAGATGAAGAATATGACATTGAGATTGGAGGAAGCTCATTACCAACCTCGCGATACGCAAGTGACACAACCTTGCTTGTTGAAAGGAAAGGGGACTTGAAGCACCTACTGTGGATGATCAAAGACTACATCCAGCCTTCACACTGGATTACACTTCAAAACAGAGAAAAGGAAACTTCTTACAGGCGGACCCAGAAGCCACAGCATGATCAGCGGAGCAAAGATGGAAGTGGTCAAAGACTCCATTTTTCTTGGCATCACCGATCATGGAAGTAGCGATGGAGAAATCAAGCAATTCAGTGCATTGGGCACATGTGCTGCAGAAGACCTCTTTAGACTGCTACAGAGCAAAGATGGCGCTTTGTGGACCAAGATGCACCCGGTGCAGGCTCCAGGTTTTTTCATATACACGTGACAGCTGGGCATGGAGTGAGGCAGACTGGCAAAGAGCTGATGCCCTCGAGTGATGGTGTTGGCAATGAAAATGGAATCTGCCGTGGGCCGCGATAAGCCTGGCTCAGAGAAGTATGGGCCAAACGCCCCGCGGATGAGAGAAAGGCGAGACTCTGACTCATGTCCTTGAGACGTGTCAACAGAAGGACATCGTGCGTGGCTGAGAAGAAGGTGAGTGAAAAGACCCTCCAGGGGATGGATCGGCAGCGTGGCTGCACCGGTGGCTCAAACGTAGCACACAGCAACAGTTGTGAGGTTCAGAATCAACTTTTAATCAGACAGCAGACAGAAAAACAGTGCCAGAGGGAAGGCACTTCCTGGGACAACTGGCCACATGGAACCAAAAGGGCAGTATTTGCTTAAAAACAAACCGTGTTGCTGAAAATGAGGGGGGCTGGAGCAGAGACCCCAAACCCATCTGTAGACAATGGGACATCCCTCACAGAAGGGTCACAAGGAAGGGGTGAGTCAACCAGGGTGCAGTGTAGCACCGATGAAACACACAACATTCCTGGTTCCTTGAGGCTTCCTCACCCCCACTATCATGAACCCAGTCCTGCCTTCCACTGCGCAGGCTACACCGGAGGATGCACAGAGGTACAGATAAGAGCTCAGGACACAGAATCCAGGAACAGGACAGGGAGTAGTGATACCAGGAGCACGGGGGGATGGTGGAGGGAGGAAAGGGGTTGCAGTGATCGACAACCCCTTCTGCAAGGTGATGAACAACAGACACGTGGGTGAAGGGAGACAACAGCCAGTGTAAGATATGAAAACAATAATAATTCATAATTTATCAAGGGGTCACAAGGGGGGAGGGGGGAGGGAGGGAACAAAGAGGAGCTGATACCGCTCTGGTTTAAAAGCAAAAGTACCGTGGTCCCTGGTGGTTCTTTTTTACGGCACAAAGCTTGCTTGAATTGCCATTCATTTCATTTGCTGACAGCAGAGGTTACAGTAGAACTCTACAAAGCACTGGAGATGGTGTCTGGGCCCCACCAGCCCCAGGAACAAGAGCTCAGGAACTCCTCTGGGGGCTCTACCAGAGACAGCGTGGGGGGCTTGTCTGTGTGTAGTTCACGGTCCAACGCCATCGCAGGGCCTGCGGTCCAGGCCACAAGCACGGGATGAGGGGTCCAGAGGAAGGCTCTCGGCTGAATCAGACCTGCTTACCTCGGCACCGGCTCTACAGAGAGCAGCGCTCAGTTCAGAACTAGCTGCCTCTGCCTTCTCCCACCCTCCCGCTCAGCCCGTTGCTGGGACCCCTCCGACCAGCAGTTGCCTACACCCCAGCCTGAGATCAGAGCTCCGACCAGACCCACCCCTCGCCTGACTCCAGTAAGTCGACCTCGTGAGTGAAAGGATTGTGAGAAGAGAGAGGAAGAAGCCACGTCGCTGAACCCAGCAGATCCAAAGCGCTCGAGCCCTGCTCCTGTCTGCCACGGAGGTTCACATGCTTCTGGGAGTGCCCGTCAGGTTCGCCTGGATGTGGGTTTTAATTCTCCCCCCAAACCCCAACTGTGGGTCTGACCTTGGCTTGTATTCGGTCTGGAGAGAGCCACTGTTTAGAGGGTGCTCTGGGGAGGAAAAACCGCCAAGTCAAAAAGCCACGTGACCTGGCTGGTCTCTCTCTCCATCTCCTGGGCCTTCTTTCTTGGCCCCGTGACTGGCCCCTCCCCATAGCCCCCCTGGGTGCCTTTTCTGGGTCGCAGCAATAAAGACAGAGGGGGTCCCGCATGTCAGGCCCAGTGTTGAGTCCCTCACATGCATATTGAAGGGGCCACCTGGTGATCCTGGGGGGAACCTGCGTGTGGACATCCTGTGTTTAAAGTGGCAGAACAGAAGCTAGGAGAAGCTGGGTCTTTAAAGGGAGGGAGGAGACACCATGCCGACCACGACTCGGTGTATGAAAACTGATTGTCCAGAGAAAATCCCGGGCCCAGGAGCTGGGGACGCTAGATCCCAACAGGAGACATTCCAGAAGAGGCCAGCCTTGAAGGACTGGGCCCACCTGGGGCTGGCGCCCCCTCCCCTGGGCTCCAGAGAAAACTTACAGCTGCAGCAGGACCGCTTGTTGGAGAAAACTTACAGCTCATCAGATGAGCTTTCTTCATTGCTCTCTAAGATCAAAACACCCCTGTCCTTGGAACCGGGATGTGTAGACGTGACTGTCCAATTTACTAAACACAAAACACTGTGCTCTGCGCTCTCTCTAGGAGTCCTGGTCAGTAGTCCAGCGCCTAACCCACTGTGCCACCAGGCTCTGATTTCGACACTGACTTCCTTTAAAGGCTTTTTCTTTCTGTGACCTGTCGGGCTGTCAAGTGCCCCTTTCTGTTGCCCTGAGGGTGCTCCTCTTCCCATGTCTAGCACCTCCTTTCCGGTCTGCTTTAGTTTAGAAACCAGACTTCCTCTCTGGTTAGACCTGCCCATCAAGTAAGAGCACAGGACTGTAAGGGAGAAGCTCCGAGACTGACCTCCGAAGGCGTGTCACCCGCTGTGAGAGGAGCTGCTCGGGCCCTTATTCCGGCTGCTTGGAAGGCTCTCTCCTCACGCCAGCTCTGGCCACATTTACACAGGTCCGCTTGCTGCACAGCCAGCTCTAGAGGAACCGGAAAGCCCAAAGCGGTTGCCGTGGAGTTAGCTGCACCGCAGGGGTGGGGACCCCACGTGGTGTGCAGAGACCTACTCCAGGGGGGTTGCAAGCCTGTGACCTTTTGGAAGCAGATCGCCAAGCCTTTCTCCCGAGGCACCTCTGGGTGGGTTGAAACTGCCAACCCTTGGCGAGTAGTTGAGCAATCACTTAACCCTCTCCTGCCTCCCAGGAATTCCCTAGATGGCTAGTTCCGTGAGCATTCAGGCACCCTTATCATCAGGCCCTGACCTAGGTTCTTGTAGGTCCTTTACATGCAGGGGGCTTACTTTGCTCTCTTGGGACCTCACTTCCCTCATCTTCTCCAAGGCTCAGGCGCTCCTGGACTGGTTCTTTTTCCTTCTTTTTAATCATTTTATTGGGGGCTCACACAACTCTTATCACAATCCATACAGCCAATTGTGTAAAGCACATTTGTACATTCATTGCCCTCATCATTCTCAAAACATTTCCTCTCCATGTAAGCCCCTGGCATCAGCTCATGTTTTCCCCTCCCTCCCCACTCTCCCCTCCCTCATGAACCCTTGATAATTTATAAATTATTATTTTGTCATATCTTAAACTGTCCCTCATCTACCTCCACCCACTTTTCTGTTGTCTGGCTCCCAGGGAGGGGTTATATGTAGATTCTTTTAATCGGTTCCCCCTTTCTGCCCAACCTTCCCTCCACCCTCCCGATATGACCACTCTCACCACTGGTCCTGAAGGGATCATCCGCCCTGGGTTCCCTGTGTTTCTGGTTCCTATCTGTACCAGTGTACCTCCTCTGGTCTAGCCTGGGCTGGTTCTTGACCCCCCTCCATGCCACCTCTTCTCTGAGTTCTCTTCATGGATGATGCAAGCATGTGTGTCTCCCTGGTCCCCGGCAGGGGGACATTGTTGAGTGTCTGCCACTGGCGATGTGGATCGGTGGGAGCCTCACCGGGAGCGCACAGCAGATTCAGAGAAGGGCATTTGTGGGCCAGCTTTATGTGGAATGACCCTGTCATTAGCGAGGCTCTGAGCGCTGGTTGGCGGCGATGTCTCAGAAGTGATCTCTGGGTTCTACTGGGACTCGATCCCACCTGCAGAGCTGTTAGTGGGTTCCAACTAGGCCGCTGGGTCACCGGGCTCTTTCTTCTAAATCAAGGAGATCTGGAGACACTTTCTCTTTGTCTCTATTAAGAAAGCGCAGCTGAACATTAAAACAAACAAAACTTAGTACATAGAGGAGTCTCGACAATAATAGGCATGTGGAAATGATGCATTGGCTCAGAAGAAGGAGGGTGAGGATTCAGCTATGAGTGAACGGAGAAGAGATGCGGAGACTCAAATATTTCCTCAAGCTCTTAATACGTTTCCACCGACGCGCCTTGGTTTCGAACGCAGCCAGGATGGATCCACTAGGCAAGGCCTGGGCCTGAGCAGGAGAAGAGGAACGGCCCCTACACAAGGCAGGCGCCCTCCCACGGCTAAAAGTGAGGAGGTCCTGTCGTACTCTTAGGAAGAAACTGCCAGGGAGACATTGAGAAAAGCCTGTGTTTTCTTATAGGGACTCTGTGGTGATGGATTAGGCTGCGACGCACATGGTCGGCAGTTCAAACCCACCAGCAGCTCCGAGGAAGAACTGGACTTTCTACTCCCGTAAACAGTTACAGTCTTAGAAACCCACTGGGCAGCTGCTAGGAGTCAGCATCGACTCAATGGCAGTGAATTTGGTTTGGTTTGGTTTGAAAAGGGAAGGGGAGGGGAGGGCAGAAGAGGAAAGGAGAGGGGAAGGAAGCAGGGAGTGGAGGGGGAGGGAGAAGATAAGAGATTTATTTTAAGGGATTGGTTCATACAAATGTTGGGACAGGCAAGTCTGAAATCTGTAAGTCAGGTAAAGCCCACTGCTATTATGTTAATTTTGACACATAGCACCCCCAGGCAGGGCTTTGAGGCTGGAAATTTGCATAGGAGCAGACAGCTTCTTCTTTCTCCCGAGGAGCAACTGGCGGGTTTGAACCACCCACCTTGCGGTTACCCGTGCGGTGCTTATCCAACAGTGCTCCCAGCTGGGCAGGTTGCACACTGGCCATAGTGAATGCTGCAGTCTTGAGGCTGGCCTTTGCAAGGAGGTCCGTGCACATATTATCAAGGGTTTTTCCTTTATTCAAAGTAAACCCACGGTGGATGTTCACCACCTCTGTGGTGACGTGAAATGACTTAGGATGGCTCTTCCTATGCATGCACAGTCTTTGCGACTCTCGTCAAACGGCGGGGTGCGAGCATGCAAATACGATGTAGAGGATTCTCCGGAGGGGCTTCCGCATTTGCTGTGGAGTGAGTCACCTCGGAAGCAGGAGAGAGAATCCCACAACCTTGAAGAAGGGAGAGTCCCCAATGGAGCATGTGCAAGATCCCTGCAGGAAGTGGTGGTGACTCTGTGCTGAGTGGCAGCAAAACAAAAGGACCAGAGGCCGTGAGCAGAGGGTCCCCACGCAGAAAGGAAAGCCGAGTGTCTTCAGGCAGGAGGCGGGCTGGCAGAAGGGGGTGCCCTTAGGGGCCTTTGTCAGCACTAAAGGACTTTGCATGCCTTGATGGAGAAGAGCAGATGCCAAGGGGCCACGCGGCTGAGACTGAGGCCCAGAGAGAGACATGACTGCCAGGATGGTTGAGAAGCAGCACTGTGGACCAAAGAACTGTGTCCTTCATGGTTTCTGATCTTGATTTGTGGTGAACTGGTAATTTCCCTAATAAACTCCCAGGATTGTGACTATTGTTTGTGAGTTTGCTGTGGCCGTGGCAATGGATTATTAAACGCAGCTGAGAAGCCGTGGGGAGGGCAGCTGGTGTGAGACTCAGGTAAAGGAAGGTGGAAGTGGAGGCACGTCTGACTTCTGTCACATAGGACTCAGCCTTGGGTGGGTGGAGCTGGATGCTTCTTCCTCGCTGTGTCGCTGGAAGAAGCCAGACATGGTCCCGGTGCTATTTCCTCGAGTCTTTAAAATGCTTTCACAGTACTGTCTAAGCTAGTGTTTGACGAAATAGCTGACTACTATACCCAGGCCAAGTAGCCCTGATGTTATAGTGGTTAACTTTGGGCTGCTAACCAAAAGGTTGGTAGTTCAAACCCACCAGCTGCCCTGCAGAGAGAAAATGTGATGGTCTTTTTTAGTAAAGATCGCAGCCTTGGAAACCCGTCGGGGCAGTTCTACTCGGCCCTGTAGGGTCGCAGTCAGTTGCAGTCACAATAAGTTGGCGATGTGTTTGGCTTGTTTTTCCGATAGCCTCCTCAACCCGACACCTCAGACCAACAACCCTCACAGTTCTCATTCTTGTTTGACAGCTAGATACTTAACTCATTCCTTCTGATCTGCTCCAGAGGGTTTCTTTCTATAGATGCTTGATAATTTGCTAAACAGTTTCTTATCAAAAAGCATTTCCATCGTTTTCAGTGTTCCACTATGTCACCCCACCCCACCCCACCACCCCTGCAAACAAACAAAACAAAACAAAAAAATTCTGGCAATATCAATGGACAACTCTGTAATAACAGCCTACGGAGGAGGATTACTGGATCAGAGGACAAACCCTTCTATAACTGATCGACAGCATTGCCAATCTTTCCTCTTAAAAAAAACCCCAAAAACCTCTGTGGACTTCTATCCTAATAGAAATGTTCCATTAATTTCAGGCACGAGTGGGCAAGCCATGTGGCCCACCCACCACCTTTTCTGCACCTTCGCTAGTTATTAGCCGACACTCGGCCCTCAGCCCACCCTTGCTGACATCGCTGAGCGGTGCAGGCCTCATGCCTAACATGCCACGGCCTGGATGCCAAAGGGACCGTGTCGGGACCACCCCGCCCCTCAGTGTCTGTCCCCCCAACGCCTCTGGAGCCTTGTCTTAGACGTCAGTGGAGTCCCTCCCGCTTCACACCACGGGCTTCTTTGCACCGTGGGACGGCGGTGGCCTTTCCTTGTTCCCATGTCTTTCCCCTTCAATACCCAGAGTTCCTGGGAACGGAGGGCGGAGGATGCTGCGTGAACAATCAAATGACTGTTGTCTGGCATGGGTTGCTAGTTTTTTATGTTGGCTGTTTTCTTTGTGTCCCTTCCCTACATTCAACCACCAGATGTTCATGTTCAGGAAGCTCCTTGCTGGTCTGCTCATTGGGCACAATGGGAGCCCCCGCGGCAGTGAAGCTGCTGCTGTTAGTGCCCGACTCCTGGGGACCCCGTGCACGAGGGGAAACCGACACTGCCAGGTCCTGAGCCCTTCCCCACTTCCAGGGATCGTCGTATTGGGATCCCCGGGGTTTTCGCTGGTTGACATTTGGTTGTCAGTCTCCCCAAGTCTTTCTTCCTGGTCTGTCTTAGTTTGGAAGCTGGGCTGAAACCTTTTCAGCATTATGTCAGCACACGGGCCCCACCGCCAGGTGGGCGGTGGCTGGGCGTGAGGCACACTGACTGGGGATCAAACCTGGGGCTTCCTCGTGGGAAAGGAGAAAGTTGCACTAGAGAATGAATACACAGTGTATAAGTGGAGGCTGGGGAGACCGTTTTGGATTTGCCAGCTGAGAGATACAACTGAAAGCTTGTGAGGATGTGAGTCCTGGGGAGTGGGGTGGGGGAGAGGTCCGAACCCTGTGGAGTGGGTGGCGAGAGGGAGAGGAGCCTCGGGAGAATGGGAAGGAGCGGCCTGAGAGGAGGCACGACGCCCAGAGGAGGGAGGTCCGAGGCTAAGATGCTCCTGATGCAGTCAGAGAAGACTTCCTGGAGGAGGGGACTCAGGCGGCAGGTAGGTGGGGTTTGAAGCCCAGTTCGGCCACTTATAAGCTGTGCATTCTCTTGAACTCGGCATTTAATAAGTATTTTTCTCTCAAGAGTAAAATGAGGTAAGGACACCAGCGATGGGGTTGCCATAAGAGCCATGGGAAGTCATGTCTGTGCCCAGCAGGGGCTCCTGGCATGGTGTCCTGAGCAGAGATGGAAGGGGCGAGAAACGTTTCCCTTCATTCAGCTCACAGGCAATTACTCAGATCAATTAAGCCCATAGATCAAGTTGTCCATCTACTCTCCTTTGATTAACAAGCAAATAACTCTCCTTTGTTAATCTACTTTGATAAACAAGCAAACCGAGCAAGCAACCCAAACATCAAGTGGCAGCAGCTCCTGTGCCGCAGAGCAGAACTAGCCTCTGTGCTCTTCTTGGCTGTAAGCTTCCGGGAAGCAGATTGCCAGGACTTCCTGTCATGATGCCACTGGGTTGAATTGCCAACCTTGAGGTTAGTCGTTGAGGGCAAGCCATTTGTACCACCCAGGCACCTTTCATTAAAAAACAACAAAAAACAACTCACTGGCATCGAGTCGATGCTGACTCACAGTGACCCTCTCGCACAGGGCAGGCCTGCTCCTGTGAGCTTCTGAGACTGGAACTCTGTCCAGGAGTAGAACGCCTCTTCCTTTTCCTGCGGAGTGGCTGGCGGTTTTAAGCGGCTGGCCTTGTGGTTAGCAGCCCAAGACATAACCATTACACCACACTTAAAAAAAAATCTGCAGATCTCTGTCACTCCTCCCTACAATCTTTCCCTTAAGATGATACTTGGGAGTAATCATTGATCTTAGGGGTTTCCTAGGTATAATCTGATGCGTGTCGGGTACCTGGGTCATTGTCAACCACTCCACTGACCCTGTGTGTTAGTCCAGGTAGACTAGAGAAACAAATTCATGGACACTCCTATGTGTATGAGCTTTATATAAAAGAGAAATTGTATGTTAAGAAAACATCTCAGCCCAGTCCAGTTCAAGTCCCTAAGTCCAGATATTAGCCCATATGTCTGATACCAGTCTATCAATGCTTTTTCAGACTCGTGCAAAACATGCAATGATGCTGAATGCAGGACTATTGCAGGTCAGTGGGTGGAAAGTCATGTGGTTCTAGTGGCATTGGTAGCATCTCAGCACTGGCGTGGGTCTCCAAGTGGCTCCTCCAGCTCCAGGGCTCTGGCTCCATCAGCGTGTAGCTCCATGTAGCTTGTCAACAGGAATGTGTCCCAGAGAAACTGTGTACCTGGCTTCCAGGGAGCTATTTATCTCCATTGTGCCTCCAAATGAGGTCATCGAGCTGTGACGTGATCGACAGGCTAGACTCCACCCCTTCACAAGTTGACAGCAGATTATGTAACTACCAGACGTTGTATCTGTAACTGGGGCTTAAAATTTTTATTTTCAACATTCTAGTGTGTTGGTAGCTTGTCGTGAGTTCATAGCCATCTGAAACGCTAGGCGTCTACTGCTGGGGTATGATTTGTGGAGCCCCCAAAGCAGAACTTCACATTTAAAGCTTCCAGATTCCATCCCCTTGGGGGAGCTTCACCTCGTCCCCATCGCAGCGTGATGAGGGTATCTGTGTGGAGGAACCGCTCAGCTTCCCTGCTCTCCATCTCCAAAGACCATGTTCTCTCATGAGCTTCGCCACTTAAAAAAAAATCATTTTACTGGGGGCTCATACAGCTCTTATCACAATCCATCCATCCATCCATTGTGTCAAGCACATCTGCACACCCGCTGCCATCATTCTCAAAACATTTTCCTTCTACTTGAGCCCTTGGTATCAGCTCCTCATTTTCCCCCTCCCTCCCCGCTTCCCCTTCCCTCATGAACCCTTGATAATTTATAAATTATTATTTTTTCATGTCTTACACTGTCTGATGTCTCCCTTCACCCATTGTGATCAGTTCCCCCTTTCTCCCCTATCTTCCCCTTATCCTCCTAGTATCACTAGTCTCATTATTGGTCATGGGGTGTTATCTGTCCTGGATTCCCTGTGTTTCCAGCTGTTATCTGTACCAGTATACATCCTCTGGTCTAGCCAGATTTGTAAGGTAGAATTGGGATCATGATAGTAGGGGGGAGGAAGCATTAAAGAACTAGAAGAAAGTTGTATGTTTCATCATTGCTATACTGCACCCTGACTGGCTCATCTCCTCCCCGCAGCCCTTCTGTAAGGGGATGTCCAGTTGCCGACAGATGGACTTTGGGTCTCCACTCTGCACTCCCCCTCATTCACAATGATATGATTTTTGTTCTTTGAAGCCTGTTCCCATCAACACCTTGTGATCACACAGGCTGATGTGCTTCTACTATGTGGGCTTTGTTGCTTCTGAGCTAGATAGCCACTTGCTTATCTTCAAGCCTTTAAGACCCCAGACACTATATATTTTGATAGCCGGGCACCATCCGCTTTCTTCACCACATTTGCTTCTGCACCCGCTTTGTCTTCAGCGATTGTGTTGGGAAGGTGAGCATCCTGGAATGCAAGTTTAATAGAACAAAGTGTTCTTGCATTGAGGGAGTACTTGAGTAGAGACCTAATGTGCACCTGCTACCTTAATACTAAACCTATAAATATATGCCCATAGATCTATTTCCCCATAGTCATATATAAACATATATACATATGTACATCCCTGTATTTAGACCTCTATAAATGCCCTTTGCCTCCCTTTGAGGGTCAAACGACCCTTTCACAGGGGTCACCTGATTCATAACAGTAGAAAAATTACAGTTATGAAGTAGCGACAAAAATAAATTTATGGTTGGGGGGGTCACCACAACATGAGGAACTGTATTAAAGGGTCGCAGCATTAGGAAGGTTGAGAACCACTGCGCTATTTACTTTTACTTTCCTCTTGTCCCATTATCATTTGGATTTCAGTAATTCCTCTTGGTTACATTGCCCTTGATCAAGCCCTACCAGGCCTCCTATACCTCCCTTGCCATTGATTTTCAATCACTTGTTGTTCCCTTGTCCCTGGGTTTGTTAACATCCACTTCTTTCCCGCCCCCTCTCCCATGTCCTCCCGGAATCATCGGTCCCATTGTTTTCTCCTCTGGGTTGTTTATCCAGTGTATCTTATCTGGATAAACTTGCAGAGATAATAATATGCACAAAAAACAAGACAGAGGAAAACAGCAACCAAAGAAAACAAAACAACGGTGACGACCCCCAAAAAAGAAAAGCCTGTAAAGAGTTCAAGGACTGCTTGTTGACCTTTCGGAGTGTTTTCTGGTGGAGACTGATGGGGTGCCAAGCCCTGGCCCCAAGAGCTTTGCCACTTTCTTTAGGATCGAGCGCTAACCTCTCGACACCCTCCCCCAAGTGCTGCCCTCACCCTGCAGTGGGGTGCTTGCCCAGCTCTGATCATAGGGCAATCACTCTCTAGAGGTGTCTGTTCCCGTCATTCGGTCAGCCTGAGGTTATGTTGGTATAACAAATGGTTAGCACGCTCAGCGGACACCCCGAAGGTTGACCAGAGCGGCCTTGGAAGAAGATCCTGCCAGTTCTCTTCTAGAAATCCAGCCATTGGGAGCCCTACCCTGGGGCTGCCATGCCTGGGGGTAGACTCCACAGCCACTGGTTCTTAAGACATCCATGACAGTGACCATTCTTGGCTCCTGGGGAACTTGATCTTGGGTGCAAGTCCGAGATCTCTTTCTGGTAAAAGGTTCCAGTTACAGGATCTGCTGCCCAGAAGATGACAGCCGTCGACTTTTCACCAGGCCTCTAGATGATCATCTAGACATTGTCTGACCCCGTGCTTTCTGAAGAGAGTGACCTTGCTATTGCTCCCCCAAAAGGAACTGAGGGGCCTGGTCAGGGTTTGAGGATGGCTGTGCCTGCGAAAGAGGGCTGACCCATCTGCAGCCAGGCAAGCACCCCTCTGAAGGAGGGGCTCTCTGTCGGTGATGGATGTGCAGTGTGAGACCAAACGCAGCCCGCAGGGAGCTGTCTGCACACGTTCCCCAGACGGCAGTGCCGGGGACTCCGGGACTCCGGGAGAACTCAGGCTGTGCTCCTGCGGTTCTGCAGGTGGGCATCTGGGGTGGTTACCTGCTGGCTGCTGGCCTGCTGCTTTGGGCGCTTCCCAGCCTGGCATAAATAGAGCTGATGTGTCGTGTGTCCCCTCAGTCATGTGTCACAAGGCCAGCGTGAGGGGACTCTAAGGAGAGGCTTCTCGGGAGAAAGACTGGGCTTTCCACTCCTGTAAACAGTGACAGTCTGGGAACGCCATGGGCGGGGGTCCCTCTGGGTCAGCACCGATGAGTTTGGTTTCTGATGTTGGGTTGTGGCAGCAGAGCGCTCCCCTGCACGTTGTTCTCTGAGAGGGAGCGAGGGGAAGGCACTGACAGACAATGGTGGGCACACTGTGACCGCCTCCAGGGCTATCGCTGCTGCAGCCACAAGCACGGAGGAGGCCTCAGGTGATGGTGCACTTACGTCCCGGGGGCTCTGGGGACTCTCTCCTGTGACCTCGCTGAATGCTCTTCTCATAATTCCGTGTGTGTGCAAGAAAGCTGAAGGTCTCCTCCAAAGCCCCCCGAAACGAATCTCACCTCAATTGTGAGCATGTACCTTTTCTGTTTGCTCCATCCCCAACCGAAACCCCAGCCACATCTGTTGCCATGGAGTTGGGCGACCTCTGGAAGTAGATGGCCAGACCTTTCAGCTGAGGCACCTCCGGGTGGGTTTGAACCCACCAGTGTTTTGGTTAGCAGCTGAGTGCAAACTGCTCGCGCCGTCCTGGGCCGCCGGCCCTATTCATGAGTACTTTCTCTCTGATGATGGAAACGTCCGATCACCTGTGCTACCCATCACAGTGGAGCTGTGGCTGGTATGACTTGTGACGAGGAACGGAAATTTTAGGTGTGCAATGTTAATCAAGGTTGCTTTCAGCGGCTGCTTTGGTTAGACGGTGCAGCTCAAGACCCCCAGCTGGAGTTAAACTTCGGCCATTCCCACTTGCTCTCTGTCTCGCTGACTCAACAGAAGTGGTCTCGCAGCCTCTCAGGGCCTGGCACGGAGCTGCGGGTGTATAGTCTGACAGAAACCATGAGCTACAGCCTCGCCCTTGGCGCATTTACCGCCAGCTGGCTCAAAGAGCGGGGAGAGACGACCCTCGTGCAGTGTGGAGAGGCAGCAATGGAAACTGTCTTGCTTTGCTATGGCTGCCATGACCAGAGGCTGCAGCAAGGGGTTGACTCTAAAGAAGAGCAATTTATGTTCTCCTAGTTCTGGAGGGTCACAGAGCAAACCAGGGTCTCAGCCGCGTCACCTCATCTGGTGGGCCGCGCTCTGACTCTCTGGGATTTGCGTCACTCCTGAATGAATAGAGTAAGGTGACCAGACGTCCTGCTTTTGGCGGGACAGTCCTGATTTTTGGCGTTTTAAAAAAGTCCCGATTTTTGGAAAGAATGCACGACAAGCTAGAGAACGGTCTATTTGGTCCATATAGACCTAATTTTTAATCAAGAACTCCTCCTTCTCCCCCCCCCACTTCGGTCAATGGTGTCCCACTTTAAATTTGGTCACCTTAGTCTAGAGGCACCTGTCTCCACCGTAGTCGCTCCATCCCAGTGTTCCCTTTCTATAAGAGACCACACTGAAGAGATTAGGTTTCGGACCCACCCTACTCCAGTGTGACCTCATTAACATATCAAAAGTGAAGCCTTATTTCCTCATATTTATAGGTCCAGGGGCCAGGGCTCAATAGGAGTGTTGGGGGCATATGGAATTTATGGCAGAGATCTAAACCAAGTATCATGTGGGCAGGCACGTGGCATTCTCTGTCTGAAGAGCCCTTAAGAAGCCTTCACACATAAGATAATGCTCAACGCTGTGCTCCCACACTTACCTCCGCCATCCTGGATCTTGGCACTCGTGTTCAGAAGGGAAGACTGAACTTCAGTCTGACTTTTCTTCACCTCCTGGCAACCAGCACCGAAGAAGCCCTATTCACACTTGTGGCCTCCTCACCAGCTGCGTGGGTCAGCCAGCTCATGCCTGTGCGCCGGGAAGCCCTCTGCTCTGTCTCATGGTCTCAGCGCTGTGGCCTCTGGTGCGTCGCGTCCCACAGAGTCACCACCAATGATGACAGGAAATGGGCTTTCAATGCATTTCAGCAACCCCACAGGCCATGGACATTGTCTAGTTCAACCGGGTTTTTGTTTTTGATCAGTGGGAAAGCTGAGGCCCAGAGGGGGGACCTTGAGATGAGTATGTAAGTTGGACACATCAAGAGGGGCGTGTGGGGAGGTGGGCTTCAAAACAGACAGGACATCGGCACAAGGGGGCTTGCAAAAGGTGTGGGGACACGGAATGAAAAGATAATGGAATTTTCCCACCAATGTTTTGAAGCCCTCTCTTTTCAATTGCTGAAGAAAATACTTTTTCTGAGCCTGTTCTTTCAGAGAGGAATCAGAAGTCCTCATCCTTACATCGGCATTTGATAAACAGCCATGGTTGGCTTCCAGGGTTTTCCAGAAAGTCAAGATGCAGAGAATAGCTTCTTAGAACTGGACCTAGAATCAGATTTGTTCACTAGCCACGTTTCTGATCTGGTGGGAGGGGCTAACTTTCTGGTCAGCATGCGATGTGTATTTAACGGTCTAACGTCCGTGTGAGATAAAACAGAAGACAGGCAAAAAACATTGAATATTCCATGGAGTGTTCAGTTGCACATGGAATCATTGAGTCGGAACCAACCTAATGGCCCCTATTAACAAGAGCACTCTTCGTGGGAGCAGAATGCCACGCCTTTTCCCCATGGATGGCAGTGTTCAAGCCAATGGCCTTTCAGTTAACGGCTGAGTGCGAACCTGTGGGCCACCAGGGTTCCTCGGGGTTGAGAGAGATGGCGGTTAACCTGGCAGCAGGCAGACCAGCACAGAGGCTGTTGAACTCATCCTATCAAGCAGGAGAGTGGTTGCAGCCAAGGAAAGGCTGCAGAGAGGATGAGCGGTGGCTGCCTGTGTGTGTTAGGTGCCGTCGGCTCTGACTCACAGCGACCCCTGTGCACCATAGACCTAAACACCGCCAAGTCTTGCCCCGCCTCCCAATGACTATATTTTGAGTCCACAGATGCAATGACTGTGTCAGTCCATCCCCTTGAGGGTCTCGCTACACTGCCCTTTGAGGTCACTGAGCATAATGGCCTTTCTCAAGCACTTGTCTTTCCCGAGAACATATCCACAGTCCCGCCCCGCTTGCTTCTACGGAGCATTCTGGCTACCTTTCTTCCACGCCAGGGTTGTTCCTTCTTCTAGCCATCCATAAGACTGTACAAGTATGGTTTTTAACCCTTAGTGGGCATTTGGGCTATTCCCACCTTTCGCGTCAGGTTGTTGAGGAGAAGTCCTTTCTGATGGGGTCTCAGTCTATAAAGTGCTAGGCAAGGCTGTCTGCGCTGAGGACAGGCATGGCGAAGGAGGTGGAAGGACAGGCATGAAAGCGAGGATCCAGGCACCAAGGCCAGGTGCCAAGACCCAGTGGCCATGCAACCAGCTAGGGAGAGTACAGACTTTCGGTTAGCAGAGAAATGGTCCAGAAGCGTCTTCTGGGATGAAGGAAAACCATAGCTTTAGGTCCTGGGCCTCAGGCACAGGTGGGAGAGGGAGGGCAGCTCTTGAAAAGTTTCAGGTCAAGTCCTGCGCTCAAGGACAAACCAGGTGGTAGCAAAGACGGAAGCTAGAGGAGGTTTGTGAACCAAGAGAAGAGGGTGTGTAGGAGTTTGGTCACATGGCCGTCTGGGGGCTTTAGAGGATAATAAGACAGGTGTGAGAAGGAGGGGAGCTGAGGGAGGGAGGTTGAGGGAGAGCAAGCATTGAACAGTAGATTTAGGAAAATAGGAGATAGTCGATTTAAAAAGCCTTGCTGCTAGGGTTCCAGTCATACACGGACAAGTTTATTTCAACAACACATGTTTGAACCTGTCTCTGCCACCATGGTGGCTGTAGACAAGGTCTCTCAATAGCACATGAGTGTTTGTTGCCCGGGGCATCTGCTAAAGAAAACGCACCATCAGAACTCCGGCTCCCGAGGGAATCTGTTGGGCCAGCTCCGTTCAAGGCAGACGGGTCAGCTCAAAGGCTTGTGGCAGCAGTTTTTAAAATATATATTATTGTTCCAAAGAGGTGATATGGATAGGGCACAGGAGGAGCACCGGGCTTGTGATGAAGACGTTTTAAGATATTGAAAATTGCCTGGTGGAGAGAAAGCTGAGGAAGGCTGTGCTGGGCACTGTTTCCTTGCATGGTGATCCTCGGGCTCCGCTGTCCTGCGAGAACTCCCTTGGGGAATCCGAACCCATCACCCTCCAGCCCTGAGATTGCCCCTTCAGCGATTTTCCTCCCCCCAAACTCAAAGAACATTTAAAAGGAGAACAATCACAGTCCCGTGAGGATGCCAAGGCTTCTTTGAGAAAGGGGTAGAGAGATGGGCACATCACTTTGTGAAGTGTATACCCACCTGGTGGAGGATATACTGAGGAACAACGGCTTTACATTTCGATAGTCTTGTTTGATAAATGTTTCTGCAATTTTGTAGAAATGCTTTTAGACTTCTCTTTATGTGTGACCAAAGAGATCTATTTTGGGGAGACGTAAAAACAGATGCATTCAGAGGTTTAGGAAGAATAGGACATTCTTAATGGTTCAAAGGATAAATCCTATTATAAAGTCTAACTCCTCACAATCCAAATAAAATGGATAGTTTAGGTGACTTTATTATGCTAATATTAGTTTCTCAGTTTTGACAAACGGGCCGTGGTTGTGACAGTTGCTGGTATCAGACAACATTGAGTCAATGGGACGTGTATATATTATCTTGGAAAGTGTTATGTAAAATCTAAAAGCATTTAAAATTTTTTGAAGCACCATATTTTTACATATAATATGTCCACGTAAATAATGTACACAGGCAGTGATGCTTAGGTTTTAGATCAGCTTGGCTGGGCCAAGATCTCCCATGATACGATCTAACACGGAGCAGTCAACCAGCCTAACACACATGCCTGAAACACACGTGGCCTGCATTTGGAGACTAATGCACACCGGGGCTTCGAAGTTTGGGAAACACCAACTACATAATGGCCATGTTCTTTGGGTACAGACAGTTAACAAATGTAAGGCAATCACCAAAGAAGGCATACACTTAGGAAATAGACAATGGCAGACAGAGCCCTGGTAGCGTAGTGGTTGTGAGGTGGGCTGCTAACTGCAAGGT
>NW_022103904.1:23159054-23160490 GCF_000313985.2 Echinops telfairi | reverse complement strand
TTCATAACCCTGGGCCAGGACGGGTGTAAAATTCACTGACCATGGGGGTCCCCTATTGTAAGATGTCCTCCTGAGGAAAGCCACAGGCCTGCTCTCTCTCCACTCCTAGTCTGTCTGGTGCAGTTCCCGAGTGACGCCAATGGTCTGTGTGCTGAACTACTGACGCCCGCAACTAATGAAAGGTTGGCAGTTCAAACCACAGAAGAAAGGCCTGGTGATATGCGTCCGGAAAGATTCCAGCCAAGAAACCCCGCGGGAGCATGTCCTGTGTGTTTGGTGCAGACAGTGGCCGTCGGTTGGAACCCACTTGACAGCGGCAGGTGTGGTTTGGTGTTTGGTTTAGCCTGTCTGCCACTGGAAGGGGCCTCGTGTGCGTGTGGGCAGACTCCCCCAGCCTGGTATCCATGATCCTCAGGGGTTGGATGAGGGTTGCCGCATCGGCTGGACTCCGTGCCCACAGTTGGTGTGCCTGCACTGTCAAAACATTAGGACAAGCAATTTGCAGCACCTGGCCCAATAATTGTCCTGGTGGCACCCATTCTCAAGTAATCATTCTGTATGCTGAGAAGCAATCTATTTTAGAAATCATTTAAGAAGATGTGGGGTCAGTAACCCTCGATAACAACTAGAATTCAGAATTTCCCATCTTCCCCTAGCCATAAGAATCAATCAAATCAAAATCAAACCCATGGGCACCTAGTTGATTCAGATTCATCTCCCTGCCACCGAGTTCAGAGTGGCCCTGTAGGACAGGCTGGAAGTGCCTCTGTGGATGTCTGAGACCATCACTCTCCATGGGAGTAGAAAGCCACAGTCTTCCTCCCTTGAAGCAGCTGGCAGTTTTGAACTGCTGACCTTGCAATTAGCAGCCCAAAGTCTAAATCTTCACGGGGGTAGACACCCTCAGCTTTCTCCCTCCGACTGGCCAGTGGGCTTGAACTCCAACTTTTCAGAAGCTTTTTGTTTATTGCAGATGTTTACCAGGATAATGCAATTCTCTCCACCCCCAAATAAGGAGCACTTTGGCTTTAATTCTCCAAGACAGACCGGTTTCTGCTTTTAGCAGTTTGTGGTACTTTCATTATTCTTCTCAGACACCACAATTCAAATGAATCAATTCTTCTTTGGTTTTCCTTATTCAATGTCCAACTTTCACATGCATATGAGGCAATTGGAAATACCATGGCTTGGGCTGGGCACACCTTAGTCCTCAAAGCAACATTCAGGAAGAGCCTCAAATTCAGACTTGGAGTTTCTCAATGCTGTCTCAGCAACCACTGACAAGATTGGGAAGAAGAGGGTTTACCTAACCCATTATGCTGGTGTAAAAGCTCCCTGGGGGCACTTGGGTTAGGCATGAGGCTGCTGACTGCAAGGTCAACATTTCAAATCCCCCAGGCTTTCAGAGGGAGAAAGATATGTTTGTCTGCTCCTAT
>NW_022103904.1:23156907-23158465 GCF_000313985.2 Echinops telfairi | reverse complement strand
AAAATGAGGAGCTGATACCAAGGGCTTAAATGGAGAGCAAATATTTTGAGAATGATGAGGGCAATGAATGTATAAATGTGCTTGACACAATTGATGTATGTATGTATGGATTGTGATAAGAGTTGTAGGAGCCCACAATAAAATGATTTAAAAAATTACAGTCTTGGAAATCCAATATAGGGTCACCATGAGTCAGAATTAAATCAATGGTAGTGGGTTTTAGTTGAATCATTACTCGTCTAGGCACTTCTGATAAGCTATGAATGTTTTTAATAAGTCCCACAATTATCTGGGAACAGGTACATTGCATTATAACTGGTGTGATACAAACATTTAATATATATGATAATTTTTGTAATTCTATATGGATATTTCTTCCTTGAAGTAAAAAACCATATCTGAGTTTCCGAACACTGGTAGTTGTTTAAGTCTCGCGTGGCTCTGAGAGACTATCCCGGGTCAAGGGTGCTGCCCAGTGCCCTTGAACTCCCACGGGAGAGGGATTTATGCTCAGGGTAACCTCCTGACTCTCATCCTTGGCGTGAAAGGGACCTCATTTTCAACACCCCGAGTTACACAGGTCCCTGTTGGCAACAGAAGGCTTCAAGTCAAATCCAACTCCAGGCAACCCCCATGTGTGACCCCAATGTCTATACAGTAGAATTGCTCCGTAGGGTTTTCCAGGCGGTGTGACCTTTTGGCAGCAGATCTCGCCAGGCCTTTCTTCCAAGATGCCTCAGGATGGGTTCGGATTACCAACCTTTTGATGAGAAGGTGCTTAGGGTTCCATGAAGGAGAGAGGTTGTTAAACTGGAGAGAGTCACGGAGTCACTCTCTTGTGTCTTATTGGGGGTTATCTTCTGAGATTAAATGATAGAGCTGGGGACTGAGCAGGCCCTTAGCCTATCTAAACGGCTTAGTCTCTCAATCAATCACTTGCTTCTCCTGAGTCCCTTTCATTGGTGTTTTGGGGAGCAAGACCAATGAGTGTGGCATGTTGTCATTGTTGTTAGATGCTGTCGGGTGGGCTCTGACTCAGCACCTGGTCCTGTGGCGTCCTCACACTGGCGCTTATGTTGGAGCCATTGTTTCAGTCACCGCATCCATCCATCTTGCGAAGGGTCCTCCTCTCTTTCAGTATCCCTCTACGTTACCCAGAAAGATGTGCTTTTCCAGAGACTGGTCTCTCCAGATAACATGCCCAAAGTCTTGCCATCCTTCCCTCCAAGGAGCCTTCTGGTTGTACTTCTTCCAAGACAGGTTCGTTTGTTCTTTGGGAAGCCCATGGTACTTTGGGTCATCGTTGCCAGCACGTAATGCAGATGCACCGATTCTTCTTCAGTCTTTCTTATTCTATGTCCAAATTTCACAGGCATAGGAAGCCATGGAAAATACCATGGCTGAGGTCAGGCGCACCTTAGTCCTCAAAGGAACATCCTTGGGCCTCAACACTCCAAAGAGGTCTTGAGGGACAGATGGACAAATATGCTGAGACATCCTGGCCCTGCTCTGTGATCAGCTGGCTGGGGAGCCCGTTCGTGGCATCTAGGTGTGACAG
>NW_022103904.1:23154073-23155729 GCF_000313985.2 Echinops telfairi | reverse complement strand
TTCAGTGATTGCTTCATCTTTCTATGAATGGATGAGGTTCAAAGAGTGACCTTGTACAATGGCAACTCCGAAAGTTGCACTTTCTAACACAGTTCTCCGTATCTGTTTGTGAACTTGCAAATTGTATTTGTGGAATCCATAGGTCCTTAGCACCACATCTACCTTTCTTCCAAATATATTCCAACCCAACACCAAGGAACATATTTACAATTATCCTGAAGTTTGAGACTCTTGACAAGAGCTACAGGTGCCAATAGCCTCCTGACAGAGGAGGTTTATGTATACTCACCACTCATAGGGCTTTACAACATTATTGTTGTGGAGTGGATTTGGGCTCATAGTGACCCGTATGGCAGCAGTTCTCAACCTGTGGGTCACGACCCCTTTGGGAGTTGAACGACCCTTTCACAAGGGTCACCTGATTCATAAAAGTAGCAAAATTACAGTGATGAAGTAGCAACGAAACCAATGTTATGGTTGGGGGTCACCACCACATGAGGAGCTGTATGAAAGGGTTGAGAACCACTGTTGTAGAGGGTTTCTGAGGCTGTACATCTCCACAGGAACAGAGAGCCTCGATGCTCTCCTGAGGAGGGCCTGGTGGATTTGAAATGCCCACTTTGCCATTAGTCTTCTAATGCTAAGCTGGGGGGTGTAGGCAGAGATGTGCTCTCACAGGCATGTCAGCCCTCTTGTGGGGCCTGATGGGGTGGAAGGGAGTTGGGTGGGAAGCAAGACTATGCGAGGGCTGCTGGCTGGCCACTGGCTCTCCCACTGACACGATGCTCTAGGCCTAAATTTAGAGGAGTCTAAATTTAGATCTGGCCTTGTACATCAAAAGGAAGATACATGTTTCAAGATAGGGCAGACCATATCATCTATCACGTTTGCCAGCTGGATTTGTAACATTCAGATCTATTGGTAATCTATTGACCTCCATGTGCATTCTTGTCCTGCCACAGATAGTAGGCACTGACTGGCCTCAGGCTAATCTCTCCAACACTCAAGGCCAGAATCTCCCCTCCCCCTGGGCTCTGAGATCTTGGGATGGCTGTTCAACATTTGTTGAATGTTGGCAGAAGAGGCTGAAACTGATCAACAAGAATGTAATTAATCTCTTTCCACAGGTGTTCTAGATGGAATTCTCTGGGATACAGGGCAGAAGTCCAATTCAAAGAAGACGACTTTTTGTTTTGTCTTTGTCCATCTGTCTGGCGCATGTTCGTATTTAAATGCTCAAATCATCCAGTGGAAAGCAAATGTTTTGAGAATGATGAGGGGAAAAAATGTAAAAATACGCTTGACACAATGGATGGATGTGTGGATTGCGATGAGGTGTATGAGCCCCGATAAAACGATTTAAATTTTTAAAATGCTCAAATTATATTGTCTCTAATTTGTTCTAATTTCTTTCTTCCTAAAATCCATGCTGGCTTTGCCTTCACTTTGGGGTAGGCTCTCACCTCGGGGAAGCAAAGACAACTACCATCTGCTCCAGGATTGAATTCAGCAACTCCGGCAAAGAGAACGCTCCTTTCCTGATAGAACCAGCGGAAGTTCTAGATAAGCATCTCATTGGCCCTGCTTGGGTCACGTGATTTACTGTGATTTACTGGCCAGGCAGTGAACAGCAACCTTACTGAAGCAAGTGGACAG
>NW_022103904.1:23151472-23153150 GCF_000313985.2 Echinops telfairi | reverse complement strand
GGGGGGGGCAGGTATGGAAATGGCATGTGACACAGCAAGGCCTGTCTGCGTCCAGGGATGGGGATGTAAGGCCCTGGGTGGCTATAGCTCTGATAGGCCGCGGAAGGTGTGCTGGCAGATCTACTGCGAGAGGCACTGTTGTCCTCTGGTTATTGCATACCTCTATCCTACCCCATACCCCCCACCCCCACTTGTGTGCCAGGCCCCCTACGGGGAATTTCAGACATCCAGGTAGTGTCTGCAACTATATGCGTGAGGACCGTTTCAAACAAAAAGAGTTATGTGTTAAACCAGTGGTTGTCTGGGCTTGATTATTAAACTGAATCCTATTTTATGTGGCTTTGAAAGGACCTGTGGAGTCCCTGGGTTGAGCGAGTGCTTACTTGCTATCTGAAAGGTTGGAGGTTCAAGACTAACGGGGTGCACATCAGAAGAAAGCCCTGGCCGTCCACTGTTGAAGAGGCATCCATTGGGAACACTAGGGGACGTGGTCCTTTCTCCTCAGACACCCACAGGCTTGGTCGTGATGATCTGGAATGGATGCCACAGAAAGTGAGTCAGGGGCTGGGATGGCTAGAGGGGGTGGGGGGTGGGGTGCAGTTGATTGGAAACCTACACACTCTTGTGATACTTTTATCTCCTTAAAATCTCTACGCAATGTGAAATATATCCCTCTCCATTAGCGTTTATATAAGGTGATCTTAAAAACAAACCAACCCAGGACATAAAACTCTCAAATCCGTCTCAAAACCTTCGTTAAAAAATAAAGATGAGAAAGGTCAGGCAGGCTGATAGGGTCGCTGACAAAGCGGCGCCACCTCTGCGGATCCTGCTGCTTTGACTAATTGCCGACGCAGCCAAGTGGGACCCTTACTTCACTCCACTGAGCATAGACGTTACTAGAAGGAAGGAAGGAGCACTTATTTTTTTACAAGTAAACTGGTTTTAAAAGCACGGGGGAGCATGCTATTTAAAGGAGCCTTCAGGTGAATGGAGCTCTAATGAGGGGACTCCTGCTTTGGGCTGTGGTTAACTAGTTCCCTCTGGGTTCCCTCCGCAATGGTTGTGACATGAGTAAACAACCCCCTCAGATGGAGAGGCTTTTATGCCAGGGGTGTGCATCTGTAGCCCCTGGGGAGTCGGAGCCAAATACGCATGCCCAGCCCCCCACCCACCCCAGCCTTACAGAAGCAGCCTGGGCCAGGGGAGGGCTCAGCTGTGTGTGTACACTGTGCAGAAAAAGCTCCCAGGTGACTCTGCCGGAGCCTCTGGTTAAGAACCACCGCTAATGGGTCTTATTTAAAAGCTAAGATTTTTACATCCAGCAAAACCCATTGCTTTTAAGACGAGCCGCCTTAGGGGAAGACAGCAATTCTCAGGCCATGAAGGGAATCTTCTACCTGGGTATAGAAATAAGGAGGCGGGAATTCAGAGAGGTGGTGATCCCTCACGCAGACACTTCCACGCAGGGTACGCACTGGGCTGGCAACTGCAAGGTCAAGTGGTTCAAACCCACCTGCCACTCTGCGGGAGAAAGCCGAGGCTGTCCACTCCTGTAAGCCTTGCAGTCTGGGAAAGCCAAGCTCGGAGCCCAACGACTCAGAATCGGGCTCCATGGCAGGAGGGCAGATCCGAGGGCGACAACGGAATCAAACCCAAACACGCACGCTCCTTGTCG
>NW_022103904.1:23143912-23149776 GCF_000313985.2 Echinops telfairi | reverse complement strand
ATTTGTTTCTCTAGTCTACCCACACTAACACAACCAGGCACTGGGTAAGCAGTGGGCTGGTGCTTTCTCATTTGATCATCACAGTAACCCTACTGCGACTCTAAGAACTTTGACTATCACTCCCATTTCCCAGGTGAGGAAAACTGAGGCTTCAGGCTTGGCCACCTGCCCAAACCTCACAAGTGCGGGGTTTAGCTGTGCTTCATCCAGGTTTGCCCAACTGCGGAGTTTGTGCTTGTTACCACAATGGAAGCAACCGTAGCACACAGACGGCTTTCCCACCTGTAGCTTCCACTCTTTGCCCAGGGCAGGTGCTGGAGCCTTGCCCGAAAATGACCAAATTCATTGCCACTTTGGTAGACCCCACTGCAGGTCAATCATTCCCAATGCCATGAATTACCCACCTGTGGTCCCATGTTCAAACACCTGTACCAGCACTTTACACCCCTGACACAGGGCTCTGAGGGTTGGTTTTTAATAACATTTTAGCTAAGGTCTTTTATTTGACCACAAAACAGGGACATTAGAGAATATAAGGGGAAAAATCTAGTACATTAAAACAAATTTACTCCGCACATTGAGGATTTTATGATTGATTGATTTATAACTTTTTATTGGGAATTGGGTGAAGGTTTACCAAGCAGATCATCAGTTTTACACTCAATGTTTCACACACCTTCTGACTCAGCTCACCCATCTCATTCCCCTCCGCGGACCATCACTTAGCCCTGGCTTTCCTGTTTCCATCCCTCCTTGTTTCCTAGCGCTCTGAATTCTGTCCTTGGGGAAATTCTGTCCTCTGGCTGGTTATTCCAGAGGGAGGGAGGTGGGTGGTGGGGTCAGTTCCGGGCCTGAAGGGTAAGGGCCATTGTCGGGGCCACAGATCTCGATCTGACCAATAAGTCCGGTCTCGTTAATGCTTTGAATTCTCCCCTTTTTCCTCCCACTCCATCTAGAACCTTCTGATGTGATCCCTTCCAGAAAAGCTGAGGACTCTAAAATAAGTATGTCTCTATCGGATCTGCTTGGTATTTTCATCCTTTTTTTCCATTATTCCAAAGAGGAAAAAATGTAAATACTGAGCAAACTGACAAACTTGAGGAGGAAAGTAAACTAAAGTCGCGTTATGTACGCTAACATTTCTGAACTTGGTGATTGTAGTGTGGGTTTGTAGGAGAATAGCTATATCCTTTGCAAATGCCACTGAAGTATTCAGCGTAAAGGGCTACCGTCTGCTGGGCATGGGTGGTACCGTGAATGACTTGGTAGGGCCCTTCTAGCCCTAGTCTTTGTACCACCACACCTGGGTGGGACCATTAAAATAGAGCGCATGTAACTTTATCATGGAGACTGGCCGTTTTTGCCATCCCCCTGGGTTCTAAGGAGCCACGGTGGCCTAGTAGTTATGCTCTGGGCACCTAACATCCAGGTCAGTGTTTGAAACCACCTGCCCCTCTCCATGGGAGACAGATACGGTTTTCTACTCCCCGGAAAAGAGCTACAGTCTCAGAAACCCACAGGGGCAGTGCTACCTTGCTCCATAGGGTCACTATGAGGTGGGATGGACTCGATGGCAGTGAGTTTGGGTTTTCTGGCTTCCTGGGCTTTAAATACGCCATCTCAAAAGCAGGAGCGTGGGAATCAAACTACCATCTACCGGGAAGAGTCGGGAGGGAAGTCCACGCGCTGGATGCGAGGCCCCTGCGTGCTGACGCTCCTGGAGTCTTCAGCCCAGAAGAGTGATTTCTGAAGTGGTCGAGAAGCAGCAGCTCTGAGAGCAAGGAACACAGTGTCCCACAGAGCGAGAAAGCGGGAGGGCATTCTTGCAGGAGGCTCGCTCAAGTTCAAAGTGGGTGGTCTTCAGGCTGATGCTGATCAGGGAAGCTCAGTTTGCCAACCTGTGGAGCTAGAGTGGAGAGCCTATGGGGTGAGGCTTACTTAGGAGAGAGTGCAGTGACGTTGGGGGCATTTATCAGCAGTGCTCAAAAGAGCTTCGTAACATTGCCTGAGCATGGCACAGAGGCTGAGGACCAGAGAGAGGCCTGCCTGTGGGCACAGCTGAGAAGAAGCTGTCCTGACCAAAGAAGTATATCCTGAACGTTTCTGGTTCTGAATTGCAAACCGTGGACTTCTCTGATAAACCCCGTCATCGTGAGCATTGTCTGGGAGTCCCGTTTGGCTGTTGTGATGAAGTTTCGGGCCCAGCAGAGAAGGCGTGAGGAGGATGGTGTGAGCACGGTAAAGGAGGGTGGAGCATGGAGACATGTCTGACCTTGATGTCAAGGAATCTGCCTGGGGCTGGTATGGAGCTTGATTCTCCCTCCCCCTTCTGTAGGCAGAGGAAGTGAGATGCCTTTCCCCTCAGATGCGACTCTGAAAACAGGCGAGCGGATGCCGCTGGTTGCCAGGTCAGCAGTTCAAACCCCACCTTGTGGTTCCACAGAGGAAAGGCCTGGTGAACGCTTCTGGAAAGATCACAGCCAAGAAAACCCCATGGAAGACGTCCCTTCTGTACCCCGGACTGGCCATGTGCCTGGGCCAACTGGATGGCTGATAACAACAACAACAACAACAACAAACAACATACGGATGTCTCAGGGGGACTCAGCTATCAAACGGAGACCTGGTGGCTCAGTGGTTCAAGTATGTGGCCCCTGATGGGAAGGCCTGCTGTTCAAATTTGCCAGCAGCTCTGCAAGGAAAAGATGTGGCAGCTGCTCTGTAACAACTTACAGCCTTGTAAGCCCAAAGCCTATAGGGTTGCCGTGAGTCATACTTACCTAGAAAGCAGTTATCTATCTATCTATCTATCTATCTATCTATCTATCTATCTATCTATCTATCTATCATCTATCTATCCATCCATCACTATCTATATTCATTGATCTATTGTCTATAGAGTACACAAATGAGAAAGTCACTAGGGCATGATGCCAATCATGGATGAATCTGAGGGAAGGGTAGACAGGTGCTCCCACACTATGCCTTCTAATTGCTGCTGTTTTTTCCTTATGTTTGAAAGTATGTCCATATGAAGGTATGCTCCCTCCTCCCAGAGAAGAAAGTGCCATGACACCTGACATCCCCCGAGCAGGGCCTCGTGAATGCCCGGTGGTGGAATGAGGTTTCCTTCAGACTTCCCTGGGTTGGGTTTCTTGACCTGTTGATGTGTCTTGAATATGCCTAAAGTTCAGCCGGCCCAGTTCTGTTAGAGGCGGCTGGGCTCCCCGCAGATGTAGCGCCAGGAGCACAAGGTCGCCTGTGCTTCCAGGAGCCCCCGACACGTGCGGGGGGCCAAGTTACATATGGCCCCCTCACTCCAGCCGCAGATGCAGCCCCCTCCAGGACAGTGGGGCCTGCAGTTCAAAACCCACCCATTCTGAATGGCCAGGCTGTGTGGACAGTGGCATCTGTGTGACTGAAAACTTGTCCTCTGTGAGTGGGAACAGCCACGGCCATCTGTGCCCTTCACATCTGCTGACTCCATTCACCAACCCGGCACGGCGCAGGCCCAAGATCTTTCTCACCCCAGTGCCCACTTCTCACAAGTCAGCTCAGAGGCTCTGGGATGCAATTTTGCAAACCCTCAAGCATTTTCTGTCCCAGGGCATCAGGCTTGGTAAAATAGAGTGTTGGCCCCAAAAGAGTAGGGCCCTCAATGGGATGGATTGACGCTGTTCACTGCAACAATGAACTCAAACAGACTAACAGTGGTGAGGATGGTGCAGGGCCCACGGGGTTTCATTCTGTACTACATGGGGTCAGGCGGTCACTCTGAGTCTGGGCCAACTCCACCGGACCTGACAACGTGTGAGAAAGTACTGCTTTCCCCTGGGCTGTCGTGGTCTTTGTGTTTTCCAGCAGCCTTGTCTTTCATCCCCATGTGACAGAGCTCTCTGAGCTAGGGAAAGATGCTATTCCCACTTTACAAAGATGGAACTTGAGACACGGAGCCTCGGTCAATTGCTGATACAACTGCGGGGGGTGGCGGGGGAGAGGGGGAAAGGAGCAGAAATCTCCTGAGCAAACTCACAGCCTAGCTGGTGAAGGAAGAAGAGCCATCAAGAATGTTAGTCTCACACGGGGGGCACAGTGCCAAGGAGAGACACAAGCTCTTGGCTGGGAGATAAAGGGCGGGAGGAATTATTTCTGACTCTGGGGAGGCCTGCAAGTGAAATAGAATGAAAAGAGTTCCGAAACAAAAAAATTTCAAAAATGACGGGCATTTTGTAAAGATCGTTCTGCGAGCGCTGCCTTGGTGGGGAAAGGGGGCCCAGATGAGGTAGTTGACAGGTGGGCCGGAATCCTCAAAGTCGGCAGTTCAAAAATGCCAGCAGCTCCATGGGAGACACCAAGGGGCTTTCTATTCCGAGACCAGTTACAAACTCACGGCGGCAGTTCTACCCTTCCCCTTAGGGTCGCTCTGGGTCAGTATTGACTCAATGGCAGTGAGGGGGGCCCTGGTGGCATAGTGGTTACAAGTAGGGATGCCATCTGCCTGGTGTGCAGTTCAAAACCACCAGCAGCTCCCCAGGAGAAAGACTGGGCTTTCGACTCACATAAGTGACCTTTTCAGAAACCCACAGGGGGTCACTGTGAGTCAGCGTTGCCTCGATGGCAGTGAATTGTTGAGTTCTCTACTCTCAAGAAGTCTCAGAAATCCACGGGGGTGGGGGTGGGGCAGTTCTACCTTGTGCTATAGGGTTGCTAGGAGTCAGAGTTGACTCATGGCAGTGAATTTGAACTTTTCAAAACTACAGCCTATGTGCGAGGAGCCCTGGTGGAGCAGTCGATTAAGCATTGGGCCGCTGTTGTGCAAGAGAGAGACAAGGCAGTCTGCTTCCAGAAGGATTTACAGCCAGGGAACCCTAAAGGGTAGTCCTAGTGTGTCCTACAGGCTCACCCTAAGTTGGACTTGCCTCAAGCACCGTGGGACTGGCTTCCTACCTGGGGCAGTGTGTGGAAACCCTGACCTACAGTAACTTGTTGAGAAGAACATCTCTCTGAAGCTGGCCTGATTACCAGCCTGACTTTACACATCAGCTAATGAAAGCACCTGCTGAGTGCTATAGACACCTAGCATGGCAACCTGATAGCCGAGTGAGAGCTGCAGGCTCCCGGACAAATACTAGTAATAAATAGTAGGAACAAGTAAGGCACCAAAACCAAACCAAGCTCACGGTCACTGGGTCGATGCTGACTCATAGCGACTCTGCAGGACAGGGTAGACCTGTCCCCGAGAGTGAGTTTGGAGTAGAAAGTCCCATCTTTCTCCCACGGAGTGGCTGGTGGTTTTGAACTGCAGACCTTGCAGTTAGCAGCCCATCTCATAACCACTATGCTGTCAGTGCTCCTTCAATAAGGAGGGGAAGGGGAAGTAAAAGAAGAAGAAGAAGAGGAGAGAGAGAGGAAAAGAGGGCGACGTAGTAGTAGTAGTAGTAGTAGTAGTAGTAGTAGTAGTAATAGTGGTAACAATGGTGGTTTACGGTTATTTATGGAACACTATAGAGGCTTGGCTAGAGAGTTTAATTCCTATTCCATCCTGCCTCAGCCTTGACCAAGCTGGTAATATCTCATTAGTGCTCATTCCTGATTGGGATCAGTTGAGGAATGCATCAAAAGGTGCAGTGTCCTAGGGAAAAAGTCCCTCTTGTTATTGATAGATGCCTCAGGTTGGTGTTGGGTAATATGGATCCTAGCTCTTATGGACAAAAGAACAAAACCCTGCCCATTCCCGGGACAGTCTCACAATCTTTGCTGTTTGCGCCTATTGTTGCAGTCACTGCCAACCCAACTTTTTGACTCACCCTTTCCTGTACTCTAGTGATCCTCTTAGGTAAGCATTGGACTGCTATCCTCAAGGT
>NW_022103904.1:23141938-23143770 GCF_000313985.2 Echinops telfairi | reverse complement strand
AAGGACTGACAGCCTCGGAAGCCCTATAGAGGGCCAATAGGAATCAGGATCCACTCGATGGATGTGGGTTGGGTTTGGGTTTTACTTTATCAAGCATGATGTCCCTCTCCTGATAACATGTCCAAAGTACATGACACAAAATCTCAACATCTTCCCTTCCAAGGAGCACTCCTCTGTCCTTTTTCCAAGACAAGTCCGTAGGTTCTTCTGGAAGTCCATGGCATGTTCAAAGCTCTTCACCGCTACTGTCATTCGGAGGCATACATTCTCTGGTTTTCCTTATTGATTGTCCAGTTTTCACATGCTGCCATTGAAAATACTGTGTTTTGGGTCACACACTTCAGTTCTCAAAGTAACATTGTTAAAGAAACAACAACCAGAGATCAAGAAGGCAGTACCACTCACAATAGCAAAGAACAAACTGAAATATTTAGGGATATATCTAACCAAAAAACCCAAAACAACCGTGAGATACCATCTGACACCTTTGAGGCTAGCCCAAATCAGAAAATCAGAGAGCAACAGATGTTGGAGGGGATGTGGTGAGATAGGAACGCTCCTACATTGCTGGTGGTCTTGTAGATATGTACAGCCGCTATGGAAAGTGATTTGGTGATACTTAAAAAAAGATGGAAACTGAGCTGCCTTATGACCCAGCTATCCCTCTATTGGGTATATACCCAGAAGAAGGAAGAAATGAGCCATGAACAGTTGTATGCACTCCGATGTTTATTACAGTGCAATTCACAATCGCAAAGAGTTGCAAACAATCCTAATTTCCATGAGTAGAAGAGTGGATCAGCAAACTCTGGCATACACACACAACAGAGTACTATGCATCACTTAAAAGCACTGATGAGCACATGAAACACGTCTTTTCATGGGAAGAGTGGAGGAAATTATGCTGAATGAAGTCAGCCAGTCACAAAAGAAGTACAGCATGCATCCCCTGAGGTAAGTATAATCAGCACGGTAGGTATAGAAGAGAAGTCACCTATATCACAACATTTGGGTAGAGACACAGGGGATTGGGAGGAGGTTGGACCAAACCCAAGGCGGTACATGTTGGTCCAACACAAAAATGAGAAAAGGAGGGTGGGGGAGGGACAAATGGGGTATTCAAAGTGAAATGACGATGGAGGGGGCAGGGCACTACTCCACCCAGGGGGAGAGTACTGGTCTTGCTTCCACAGAATCAGGAGTGGGCATTCAGACCCTACCATGTTGCACCAAGCCATGAGGACAGCGTGGCCACCTAGAAGGATGCATGAAAAGAGAGATACAGGGATGACCCCAGCCAGAGCTAAACTGACCCCTCCCTGGAAGTGGGTGTGGTGAGGGGCCAGCATGCCACACCCACACGGAGGTAGGCCAGGAGGGAGGAGAAGAGAGACAAAGCCAGACTGGACCCCAGGCCTGGAGGATGACGTCCCTGTGGGGAGCTAATGGGACACAGAGGGGATGGGGAAAATGACAGCAGCATATGTCACGCTGTCCCCTTACTGGAGCAGACTGTGACAGAGGACATGTCTAGGGACACGTGGGAGGGAAGCAGTATGGTCTGAATCCCCCAAAATGGAGTGAATCAAGAAGGGAGCATACCTGGATAAACAATCTGGAAGAGAAAACAACGGGACCAAAGGCACCAGGGGATATGGGAGCGGTGGAGGCGAGGGAAAGGAAGTGGTATTAACAAACTCAGGGACAAGGGAACAACAAGTGATCCAAAATCAGTGTTGAGGACAGTGTAAGAGGCCTGGTAGGGCTTGAGCAAGGGTAATGTAACCGAGAGGAAATACTGAAACCCAAATGAAGGCTGAGCATGATAGTGG
>NW_022103904.1:23138627-23140864 GCF_000313985.2 Echinops telfairi | reverse complement strand
CAAATGTGCTGGACACAATGGATGGATGGATGGATTGTGAGAAGCGTTGTATGAGTCACCAATAATTTTTTTTTTTAATGTTGAAAAAGAGGGAGGTTATTTTGAGGACTAATGTATGCTTGACCCAGCCATGGTGTTTTCAATTGCCTCATATGCATGTAAAAGTTGAACATCAAATAAAGAGGAGCAAAGAAGAAAAAAAAAACTTTCAAAATTATTTTTAATAGTTTTATAGATGTATCATTCACATATCATACAACTTAATTATTTAATCATATTAAGTTGTGCGTTCCTCACCACAATCAATTTCAGAACAATTTCTTCCTTCTTGTACTCATTGTTGTTTGCATCTCACTTCCCCACAACCTCCCCTGCCATGCCCTAAGAAACTTGCAATCTAGAAAGAAGTTTTTTTTATGGCAAATTCACCGACTGCAAGATATTATTTGAGTTTTTTGGCTGTTGCTTCCATAGGGATTGGTTGTGGCTTCAAGGGAAATGAAGTTCTTGACAACTTCAATCTTTTCTCCATTTATCATGTTGCATATTGATCCAGCTGTGAAGATTTTTGTTTTCTTTATGTTAAGGCGTAATCCATGCTGTGGTCTTTGATCTTCATTAACAAGTGCTTCAAGTCCCCTTGGTTTTCAGCAAGCAAGGTTGGGTCACCTGCTTACCACCGACTGTTAATAAGCCTTCCTCCGATCCTGATGCTGCTGTGTCTGTGTGGTTCAGTTTCTCAGATTATTTTCTCCGCATCCAGTTTTGGAAAGAAACCCCTCTTTGTGGGCTGCAGGTAATTTAGAAGAAGGGTGTTTTCCTAGGGTGAGTGGAGGGGGTGGGGCAGGCATAACCAATCCGTTAGGGTGTTGGGGCGTGTTCTCAGAATCGAGGCCAATCCCTAGTGCAGCTAGCCACTTCTGGGAGGGGTTCAAAGCCTGCCCCAGGCAGTCCAGTTCCTTGGGCACCTTCCAGTTGGGACACATTTCCAGCCACCAAACCTGGTAAAAGGAAAACACTAGAAAATGTGTGTGTGTGTGTGTATGTGTGTGTGTGTGTGTGTGTGTGCACGCGCTTTAACGAAAACACATTAAACAGCAAACAAACAAAAACAGGGAGTAGAACTTTTAGAAACGGAAATAATGTTCAGGATAAGGAGGAGGGACCAATGTTTTTGTTTGTTGTTTTTTAAACAAGTTGCTTTGCTTCTTAAGAAATGTATGCCTAATGGACCATCAAGCATGGAAAATATGTAATCATTCCTTTTCCAAGTGCATTTCATGGGGATTTAGGCCTTGCCAGAAACTACGGAAACCGTGTGTGAAGAAGCCTAATATCAGCAAGCCATCAGAAATCCATACTGCTAGTGTTAATGGTGGTGCTAGCGGTTTTCCCTCTTAGGGTCCGCCCCTTAATAAGAAGTTATTTAAAAATCAAGTGCTTCTAGATTTCTCCCTGCCTAACTCCATGTGGAGCGGATTAACGGTTTCATTAACCTGGGCATGGCTGTGAGGAGTTCGAGCCAAGGCCCTGCCTTTGGCTGACCAAGATGTCCAGCTGGGCTCTGGTCTGAATCTGGAGTGGCCCTGCCTGTCCCCAATACCTCGAGTGTTCAATGACTAGAAATCGCCTGGTGTGGGGTAATTGGGAAAAAAGCAAAGAATGCTATGGTCTCTCATACAACTTGCCTCCGCTTTTTTTGTGGGGGACAGGGGAATTAAGATGGTCAAATGGGTCTTCCGGAAGTGCTCACAAACCTGCCCGGTACATTTCCAAAAGAATTTGAACTTCGGGGTCCTGGGCCCCTGAAGTTTTTAGACGAGTTTTATTACAGCAATTCAGCCACGGAGTTAATTTAATAAAATGAGCTCATATGCTCGCAGGGAGCCGATGGGAGCCTGGGTCGTGGGGCACAGTGGGGGAAATGGTGCAAGGCGCGGGCGTCCGGAGGAACCCACAGCTACATTCCTCCCTGGCTCCGCAGGAGACCTGACATGGAAGGTCACCAGCACATCAACACGAGCTCGATCGGTCAGGGGACTTGGCCCCGTTCGTCATTACACATCCACCGGTGTGTGATCAATACCAGTCTGCTCACTGGATTGGAAACTCCCCCGAGAGCAAGTCTGTTTGGATCCCACCTCGCCCTCCCACCCAGATCCCTGTGGCTACGCCGTGACCACTAACCTAACGTTTGGCAGTTCCAGCTCACTTGGTGGCACTTTGGAAGAAAGGCC
>NW_022103904.1:23135402-23137492 GCF_000313985.2 Echinops telfairi | reverse complement strand
GCATCATTGCATCTGTTTTGTGAGATGGAGGAGGACTCTGTAGACTGGTGTACATATGGGTTAATGTTGGACTTGTGGGCTTGGGCAGCACTGGGTGGGGATGTTTTCTTGATGCACACTTATTCTTTATATAAAACTCTCTCTTATACATGAGTGTCTGTGGATTTGTTTCTCTAAAGTACCCAGACTGACACAGGGTCTGAGTGGCAGGCTGGCTGGTTTTTGCACCGTAAGCAAATGGCCCAAAGAATGTCCAAGGATTGACTACCAAGGACCAAGTGTAGATGGAGCTGAGGTGTCTACGTAGGTGTATCTGAGAACCTGTGAAGATGTGGGCTAGAGCCCGAAGCTAGAGCCAGGGAAGGAGAAAAGGGGGAACCAAGGGTCAAGTGGCCCGGGCTCTCCTCTCTGTGTGGCCAGGGTCCAAAGGGGCTGAGTTCTAACTTCTAACCTGACCCTCCAGGTCCCCCTGAAGGAAGAGGGTGGGAACATTTGATTCACCACTTCTCTGCTTGATGTGTAATGTTTACAAAGACTCTATGCTAGGGAGACCTATGCACACCAGCACATATGTATTTGCCCATATGATTTCTAAAAAGTGGCAACATGTTTGGAATAATCTTTCGCTCGCTTATTTGAATTTCTATCTTAGAGTAAATAGCTTTCAAATATTTTAACCTTCTAAATGTTCATGTCTGTTTCATTGACCTCACTTGTGAAGTATATTCCAATTTTAATGTGACTTGTTTGCTCGCTTATTTTGTTTATGGAGCAAGGTTTAAAACAGCAGTATGCAAGACCGATGTCTTTTTCTTCCTTCTCAAACACGTGTGTATCCTCCGGTGTAATCTGCAAGCGTCTTTGAGACCCTGCTTTTCTACTGTCTCCACCAAATCCTCCCATCAGCCCAAAGCAGTAGGTCCTATGCCATCCTTATTTTACAGAAGAGGATTTACAGAGCAGACACTTGATACAGGTCACAGAAATTAGTCTGTGGAAGGGTCAGGAGCTGAGCCCAGACTGCCTAGCTCCAGACACCATGACCCTGACCTCAACCAAATGCATCAACTCCAACTGGATAATTCATCTCTTTTCAAAGGGGGTGGGTTCTCCTGAATCTCAAATTGCTGTCCTGACTGGTTGGTATTTGTTATACATGTATTGGGTTATGCTTTTGCACTCTTTTATTGTTTCATGCATTCTATTTTTAATGTATCTTGCTATTTGTTTTAGACTAGAGGCTTTTTCTTCTGAAAGATAGAGAACATAAGTGGTGATGTCGGCTTTACTTCTTTGGTTAAGCTTACAAGTGATTGTGCCTTTTCAAAAGCATTCTTTAGGATGTATTTCTTGGGTTGTCAAGACCAGTGAATTGTCTCTATTCAGCGGCATACATGTAGAATTTTAATAAATGGAATTGTAGAAGATGTATTTGTTTCAATACTATAACACATTAGATGATTCTATTAGTAGTTAAACTGGCAATAACATTGTCAGCAATGCTACTTCATACTGTTTTATTTGAAATGCCAGAAAAGAGACATAACCTTATCATAAGAGGAAAAATGGATAATAAATAGTCTGGGGTATTTTTGAGAGTACCATGTTTGTATTTCATTAACTAGCATCTTGACTGTTGGCTCGGTATGTAATAAAAGATAAAAATGTCTATCTCGGATTCTAAAAGCATGTTTTACTTTTTATTGTTTTAGTCACGAGCGTGGAGAAGATGTGACCAATTGCGTAAAGTCCCAAAAATGCTTGCACAGCTCTTCAAATATTTGCACTCTATCACTTTATAAAGGAACTGACAAGGCAAGCTTCATCCCCCTAGACTGTATCTGCATCTCACTGGCATTGATTCCCTGCCTAAGGAGCTCTGGTGGTGGAGTGATTACAGCTTGGACTGCAATCTGCAGGGTTGGCCGTTTGAAACCACAGGCAGCTCCAAGGGAGAAAGACTGGAGACTGGGCTTCGCACTGCTGTAAACAGCTAGTCTCAGAAACCCACAGGGGCTCCGGGGTCAGCACTGACTCCATGGCAACGAGGGTGGTTTTAGTTTGGATGGATAGACTGGGCACCCTGGGGG
>NW_022103904.1:23132479-23133820 GCF_000313985.2 Echinops telfairi | reverse complement strand
GCAGCATTAGCAAGGTTGAGAACCATTGGTCTAAGGGTACGCCCGCCCCTATGATGACTGGCACTTTTGCTACATGTGTTAGTGTGGGTAGACTAGAGGAACAAATCCAGAGATACCCATGTGTGTGTTATAGAGAACTTTAAATTAGAGTAATTATAGTAAGAAAACATCCCAGCCAGTCCAGAAGTCTGATATTAACCCATATGTCTGATACCAGTCTATAAATTCCTTTTCAGACTCACACAACACATGCAATGACACCGAATGCAGGAAGACCACAGGTCAGTGGGTGGAGAGTCTTGTGGATCCAGTGGCGGTAGAAGCATCTCAGCCCTGGCGTGCATCTCCATGTGGCTCCTCCAGTTCCAGGGCTCTGGCTCCATCAGCGTAGCTCTATGTGGCTAGTCAACAGGAATGTGAAGCAGAAAGACTGTGTCTGACCTCAAGTGAGCTATTTACCTTTGCTGAGCCACCAAATGAGGTCATCAAGCTGCGACTTGATTGACAGGCTAGATTCTACCCCTTCCTCAAGTTGCCAGTTGATTATGTAACTGCCACACTGCTGATGTCTCACCTTTCTGGAACCACATGGTAAAATAGCTCCTTGGAACATTTCCTTCGCCACGAGGCCTTCTGCTCAGTCCAGGGAAAGGAGAATGAGGAGGGTGGCCGCCTTTGTAGATACTGTACCCTCCTGCCTGCTCCCTAGATCAAGAGAGCAATTGTTGAGTCCTGGCAGTTCCGACTGAGAGAGTGTCCCAAGGCTGAACCGGGGAACATAGCAGGTGTTCACGCTAGGCAATCACAAAACTTCCTTTACATAAACACAACAGAGACCATTCCTTTAGCAGTCAGCACCTGGGCTCCATGCAAACACATGCCTTCTGCTCAGTGAAGGGCTTTGCCTCTCCAGAAGGAAGGAGGGGTACCTTCTCCTGGAAATCTAAGGAGTCTTAGATTCCTTAACAGACGGGTAGCTGGGGGATTTTTTAAAAATCGTTTTATTGGGAGCTCATCCACTCTTATCACAATCCATACGTATATCCATTGTGTCAAGTGCATTTGTAAATTTGCTGCCATCATCATTCTCAAAACATTTTCCTTCTACTTGTGTCCCTGGTATCAGTTCCTCATTTTTCCCCTCCCTCTCGCCCTCCCAAACCCTTCATAATTTATAAATTATTATTTTTTCATGTCTTACACTGTCCAATGTCTCTCTTCACCCACTTCTCTGTTGTCCGTCCCCCAGGGAGGGGGTTGTATGCAGACCCTTGAGAATGGATCCCCCTTTCTCCCCCACCTTCTTCGTATCCCCCTGGTATTCCCACTCTCATTATTGGT
>NW_022103904.1:23129686-23131705 GCF_000313985.2 Echinops telfairi | reverse complement strand
GTTCAGCCTTCATTTTGATTTCAATAATTCCTCTCAGTTACATTGCCCTTGATCAAGCCCTACCAGGCTTCCTATACCCTCCTCACCACTGATTTTAGATCACTTATTGTTCCCTTGTCCCTGGGTTTGTTAACACCCACTTCCTTTCCCCTGCCTCCCCCTCTCGCATGGGGAGATTTTTAAATGACGTTCTATTTCACCTTTTTGATCTTACAGAATAGTTGCAACCAATATTAACAGAGTGTTTAGACTTTGGAGATCAAGCTCCCATTTTAGAATTTGTTCTATTTTTTTGTGGTGTGGCTGAAGATACATAGTCAAATAGACACCCATTCAATGATTTTAGGTGCACAATGAGGGACATTGATTACATTCTTCAAGGTCTGCATCCATTCAGACCTCCTTTCCTGAGTAGGTGCTCACCATTCACATAAACTCATTGCCCCTTCACTTTCCCTGCTACCTTTTAGAGCTGCTGTTGGCAATCTGAGTCCCTAAGAATAGACTTTAAGAGAACCACTTGTTAAAGGCAGACCTGCTTTACTAGTGAAGCTGCTTTCAAAGGTCCCGGTCATAAAAGTTATGTCACTCTCTCCTTCTATTTTCATAACCTCAAGAACTTGAATAGAAAGAAATGTGTGCTAGGAGTAACTTTCATTTTGGAGGGGCTTATTTACAAAAGAGGGGTGGGAAGTGCCCTTTATCTAAATCCTTTTAGCACTATTTCCTTTTTAAACCAATTAATACCACTTGAGATGTTTCAACAAACAGAGGTAATGCAAGAACTGCTCACGTGTCTCTGCCAAGTAAATTGGAATGGAGCTACCTGGTCAACCAACTGCAGGAGACCCACAGGCATGTCCATGCCAAACAAGAGGGATGCAATGGGATACAGGAATTATTGAATGATGCCATTCATATCATATGCAGGTAAAATTCAGGGGAAGAGAATTAAAGAAAAAGATTGCATCAGCCCATCATCCGGGAAATGCCAGCACTTCATGCCAGATTCAGAAGAGACTGTGGAAGAAGAGAGTTCAGTGCTGGTGCCACGTAGAAATTGGCTGAAAGGCAATAGCAGAAAAACTGACACTCGTGTTTCATTGACTGTGTAAAGGCATTTTGTTGTGTGAATCATAACAGAGCATGGAGAACGTTGCTAAGACCGGGACTTGCAGAACACTTCGTTGTACTAACGGAGAACCAGTACAGCTCACGGAGCAATCACTTGCATAGAACCGAGGGCTGGTGCACAGTTTAAAACCAGGACAGGGGTGCGTGGCAAGGTCGTATGCTTTCGCCACACTTAACCAGTCTGTACGCTGAGCGCATAATCTACGATGCCGCACTACACGAAGAAGGACGGAGCAGTAGAGTGGAGGAGACACGTTTACATCGAGATGAGCAGATGACGTAATCCTGATGGCTGACAGTGAAGAGGACGTGACGCACTGACGGGCGAACATCAAAGACTGCAGCCTTCAGTATCGATTGCACTTCAACATAAAGAAGACTCCTCATGACGGGACTTAGAGTAGCCTCACGCTCACGGGAGAAAAGACGGAAGTGGCAGGGATTTTATTTTACCTGGATCCACAATCGAACTATGGAAACAGCAGCCAGGAAAAGAGCTGATGCTGTATTGCAATGGGCACACTGACTACAAAACCGCTGTCTATAGTGTTTTTAACTTTTTTTTTTGTTTAATGAAAGAAGTCACCTTGTGATGTCTGGAGGCAGCAGCTGCAGCCAGACCCCGAGCCGGGCCATCCCTGCCACTCGCCGGGTGGTTCTCGGCGAGCGAGCGTGTGCAGCTGCCACCCGGGGACTACAGCACCACCCCGGGAGGTACCAGCATCTATGACCGGAAATTCCTGATGGAGTGTCGGTACTCACCTGTGGCCAAAACACCTCCCCGGGACCTGCCCACTATTCCTGGCATCACCAGCCCTGCCAGTGAGAAGCCCCCCATGGAAGCCAGGCAGAGCCTCCCACGCAACAGTCCAGAAAACAACCAGC
>NW_022103904.1:23127928-23129586 GCF_000313985.2 Echinops telfairi | reverse complement strand
GTCCCTGTTGGGAGAAGAATCACACCAGCCAGGTCTAGTGAACGTGACCACCCTGGATGGCATTGGGTGTGTGGGGTCCCGCTGACTGGCCTGTCCCCCACCCCACCCCCCTCAGCACCAGCAGATGCCTCCACGTGCCTCTGTGAATGCAGGAGTTGTCACGCCAAGGGGAGTGACCCTCAGGCACACCCCTGCAGCCGAGGGGCTGGAAGTGGACACGGAGGGGCCCTTCTGATGCTGGTCCTGCTCTTCCAGCCCGTCCTCTGAGCATGCTCTTTCTTTAGGTTGGTGTGCCCTGGGAAAGGATCCCCACCCCCCACCCCCTCCCCCAGAGAGGAAATGAAAGCCATCTTCATCCTGGGGCCAAGAGTTGGGCCCTGTCAAAAAAAAAAAATGTCACCTTGAGAGCTAAGGGGTCCCCGATCGAAGCCGTGATTTTTTTTCAGTCACTTTTTATGCAGGTAAAAGCTGGACAATGAATAAAGAAGACTGAAGAATTGATGCCTTTGAATTCTGATGTTGGGGAACAATGTTGGTGTAGAAAGTACCGTGTATTGCCAGGACAATGAACAAATCTGTCTTGGAAGCAGTGAGGCAGGATGTTTCTTAGAAGGGAGGATGGAGAGACTTCAACTCCCCTACTTTCGATATGTCCATGGAGGAGGTCATCACGCTTGGTGAATCAGAGTCAGTGAAAAGCGAAAGACCTACAGAAAGTTGCATTGACCTGGTGGCTGCGAGGATGGGTTCAGAGAGAACACCGGAGGATGGTGCAGGGCCAGGAGCTGTTTTGTTCTTTTGTGCGCGGGGTTGCTCTGAGTTGGAGTGGACTTGATGGCTCCTAACAATGACACATTTTTAAAGCTAAGCATACATTGCTTCAGAAAACTAATTACATAGAGGCGTGCGTCCAGAATTTAAAACAAAGACAAGTACAACGAAAATAAAACAGAAATTCCACTACCTAAAGAATAACCTGTTTGGGACAGTGGAACAACAAATGATCCAAAATCGGTGGTGAGGAGGGTGTAGGAGGGCTGATAGGGCGTGATCAAGGGCAATGTAGCCGAGGGGAATTACTGAAACCGAAATGAAGGCTGAACATGATAGTGGGACAAGAGTAAAGTAAAAGGAAATAGAGGAAAGAACTAGGAGGCAAAGGACATTTATTGAGGTCTAAATAGGGTATGCACATATGTAAATATATTTATATATGATGATGGGGAAATAACTCTATGTGCCTATATTTATAGGTCTAGAATTAAAGTAGCAGATGGACATTGGGCCTCTACACAAGTACTCCCTCAATGCAAAAACACTTCGTTCTATTAACCTGGCATTCCATGATGCTCACCTTCCCTACATGATCGCTGAAGACAAGGTGGGTACAGAAGCAAATATAATAAAGAAAGCTGATGGTGCCCAGCTATCAAAAGATATAGTGTCTGGGGTCTTAACGGCTTGAAGATAAACAAGCGACCATCTAGCTCAGAAGCAACCAAGCCCACATGGAAGAAGCACACTAGCCTATGTGATTACAAGGTGTTGATAGGATCAGATATCAGGCATCAAAGAACAAAAAATCATATCATTGTGAATGAGGGGGAGTGTGGAGTGGGGACCCAAAGCCCATCTGTAGGCAATTGGACATCCCCTTA
>NW_022103904.1:23120613-23127828 GCF_000313985.2 Echinops telfairi | reverse complement strand
TTATAAATTATCAAGGGTTCGTGTGGGAGGGAGTGGAAAAAAATAAAGGGCTGATACCAGGGACTCAAGTAGAAGGAAAATGTTTTGAGCATGATAATGGCAACAAATAGACACATGAGCTTGACCCAGTGGGTGTGTGTATCGATTGTGATAAGAGTTGTACGATCTCACAATAAAATGATTTAAAAAACCAAACCAACCAACCAACCAAACAGAATAACCTGTTCCAAGAGCCTTGCAGTGTGTTGTTTCTTTAGTGAGGGATGGTGACCATATAGTAAAACGGGACCTATTGAAAGTGTACCTTTGGGCATTTGGATCACTATGCACACTGGTGAAGCAATCCAGTTGAAGATAGGGAGCATCTCCTTTACCCTCCTACATGTCCTCCTGACCCTGCAGTGCTCCCAGCCCTTCCCGGAGCTCCTGCTCACCCCAAAGCAACCTCTACTCTCTTTCTAGTCCTTCATTTTTGCAGCTGGATCCAGCTTGCACATCACATGGCATTATTCCTGTGTGTCTGCCTGTGTCTCTGATTTCATGCAGACATCAGCCATATTGGACGAGGGTCTATCCTATTCCAGTATGACCTCTTGCTAACTAGTACACGGCCACATCCACAGGTACAGAGAGGGACAGGCTTCACATACCTTTTAAGGGAGATGCAAGCCAAACCCTGGACACAAGAGTGGATCTCAGATGTGTGGGGTCTGACACTCACGTAATGTTAGGGGTCCTCCTTAAAGAAAACAATCTAATTATCAAGGGTTCATGAGGGAAGGGGCGCGGGGAGGGAGGGGAAAACATGAGGAGCTGATGCCAGGGGCTTGGGTGGACCGTGGATGTTTTAAGAATGATGAGGGCAATGAATGTACAAATGTGCTTTACACAATTGATGTATGTATGGATTGCGATGAGTTGTATGAGCCCTTAATAAAACGATTAAAAAGAAAAAGAAAACAATCTAAAGTTTATACTCGACAGTTAGAGTAAAGCATGTGAGCTTGTGGCTACTCTGCTATCATCTCTCCCAGGGCCATGGAAGGGCCCGTGCTAGTGAGAGACCTTGAAGTTTGACTTCCATCGGCTCCAAGGTCATCTGCTTCTGCTAGGGCAAGTGACGTAACTGCCTTTGATCTGTGCAATGAAGAACATAAAACTACCTGCTTCACAGTAGTTTTGAGAAATAAGCAGACCATCCTCTCGTAAAATCCAAACCCATCACCACACACTTGCTTCAGCCTTGTGGTGATTCCCACGTGTTCCAGAGTGACTGTTCCACAGTGCTGCCTGGACTAGAATCTTTACAGAAATGGGTTGCTAGGGCTTTCTTCCATGGTGCTGCTCGGTGGTTTCAAACCACAATCCCAACTCTTTGTCCCACCCAACGACCTCATTGGATTGTCCTGGGCAAACTGTCTGCCACATTAAAAAAACAGTTGCTGTGGAGTTGACGTCCTCTCTTGGTCACCTCCTATGTGCTAGAGCAGTGGGGCTCAACCTTCCTCATGCCGCGACCCTTTCAGACAGTTCCTCGTGTTGTGGTGAGCCGCAACCATAAAATTATTTTAGTTGCTACTTCATCACTGTAGTTTTGCTACTGTTATGAATTGTCATTTAAATATAAGATATGCAGGAGGTATTAGGCGACTCCTGTGAAAGGGTCGTTTGACCCTCAAAGGGGTCACGACCCACAGGTTGAGAATCCCTGCTCTAGAGTATAACTGCTCCATGGGGTTTTCAGGGGCTGGTTTTTTTTAAGTCGATCATCAGGCCTGAGTTCTGCGGTACCTCAGTGGATGGGAGCGTCCAACCTTGGGTTAGCAGCCGATTACATTTACAGTTTGCATGTCCCAGGGGCGCTACTTGATACATAATGTGGCACTAAACCTTCAATCACTACTCTTTTTCAAAAGCATGCTGTTGTGGTTGTAGGCTTTGAACTGCCTCCCAGAGACTGTGTTATTCATGAGCAGTCTCAAGAAAATTACATCTTACAACCTCTCAACCTGCCTCACCCATGATTTTAAGAAACGTTTACTGAGTTCCTACTGGGTGCTGTGCACATGCTCGTCACAGATCTCAACTCACCTCATGCGTTGGAGGCACAGCACAAATGTCCCTTTATCCTCTAGTGTTCTATGGGCCGTAGGCAGATTCATCACGATTGAACTCACACGGTGGGACTGTGATTGGAGATGACTGGTATATAAGGCAGGCGTGGGGAATGTCCAGCCCACAGGCCACATACTCAACTCAAAACTCACTGCCACTGAGCAGCCGATGCCAACGCCTAGCCACCCTAGAAGACAAAGTAGAACTGCCCCATCAGCTTTTGAGACTGTCATTCTTTATGGGAGCAGAAATCCACATCTTTCCCCCACAGAGCTTCCGGTGGTTTTGAACTGCTGACCTTTTGGTTAGCTGTCCAATTCGTAACGATATGCCACCAGGGTTCCTGTACAGGCTGTATAAGGCCCGCGGAATCATCCACGCCAGCTAACATCACACACCTCACCCAAGAGAAGCAGTTCCAACCATCGCATTAGGGTTGAGTTCATGAACCGTTTGACTAACTATAGCAGGCTAATTTTTAAGTTGATAAATTTCTAGGGCCTGTGAATGTTGTTATAAATATCCAAATGACCATGGGCAGCAGAGAGGTTCCTCACCAGACTCAAGGGAAGGGCCCTCCCCAGCTTACTCTTTCGCAGGCAGCACTTAGAGCCGTGTGCCTGCAATAAGGCATGAAGTGCTCACTAAGTATTGAAAGCTGCCTCAAAGTGTGCTTGTTTGCCTATGAGGATGTTAGTTTCTTTGGTCACTTATTCCATTTGCAAAAAGCAAGCAAGGTGTGTGTAAAACCACTGAGATCTTTAGAGACAGAAACACAAGGTTGTCTTCTTAATCTTGTTTTTCTATGTGAGCTATTTAAAATTCTGGGACCACAAAAAAGCTCTTTGATATTACCAGGCCACATTTTGCAAACTGCTCTTTTGTGCTAATAATATATACATATCTATCCATGAAGTGAAAGTCCTTGGGGAATGTGCTCTGTATCCTAAGGAGGCCTGGGAAAAATCTAAGCGAAACTGTGGTAGGATGTGTTAGCATGTTATTTAAAAACGTAACTGGTCTTTGTGGTTTTTTTAAACAATATTTTGGCCAATTAAAGTCACTGACTGAGGCTATATGTTTCCAACGGACTACTTTGAGAATAGCTTGCATCAGAAAATACTCTGGCCGGATGTCGGTGTTAGATCGATCGGAGCGGAGAAGGTGAGAAGTGGTGGTGTAACCACCCCGCTGGGCTTATGTGGCTAGCTGCTGTTGACTCCTACTCCTGGTTGTCTCTGAACAACAGCGAAAGACCATGCAGCCCGTTGTGACGCATGGGGTTTCCATCGTCCAGTTTTCACAGGTGCATCACCAGGCCTTCCGTGAAGAACGTTAGTCTGTCAGCACTGCTCTGTGACAAATGGGTGGCAGCTACCCACGGGATGCATTGATCTGAATTTGTACCTAGGTCTCCCACAGAGGTGCACACATGCCACTGAACCAACAGTGGCTACCGTTTGCATATCGTTTGTAATTTAAGGAGCGTTCTCTTCTACCATCGTGACCCACCCCATTTCAAGGCGCTTCGAGATGGCAGTGGGCTTGGTATTGGATCAGGTCGGTAAGCACTGGATACCAGCCTCTTTACACACAAGGACCACTGAGTTAGAGGGACTGCGGGAAGATTCTCCAGGTGTGATGGCTCCAACCACCACACTACACACTCAGGAGGGCCTCGGATTTCTGGGTGACTTCAGAACACCCTGCTGACCTCTGTATAGGTTTTGGCGGGGACCTGGGTTACCTGGAATATTCTCAGCACCTCGGAATGGCAGCTTTCCAATTCCCTGTGGTCAGAATTTCAGCTTCTCCTCAAATGTAATTTAAAACAAAATGCCTTTCTGAAGTAGTGAACATATACCTGAGCAGACAATCAGCTTGACATTCAACAATTCATGCACATTTTGTTTGAATCTATCTGTTCCAATCCCCTCAATCCCACTTCCATCTCCCGGTGTTTCTCTGCTTCCTGTTTTCCATTCCTCCCTCTTTCCTGACCCTCTGAATGTTGTGCTTGGGTGATGTTCTCTGCTTGGCTGATCTAACCCAGGGCTGAGTTCAGTTCCTGATCTGAAGAGTGACCAAGGCCCCTAGTGTTGGAATTCCCACAAGCCTCTACCCAACCAGTAAGCCTTTTCTCTTTTATGATCCTGAGTTCTGTTCTTCCACTCTATCCAGGACCTTCTAGTGTGAAGCTTTTTGGAGCAGACAGTAGTGGTAGCTGACACCATCTAACTCTGGTCCAGGCTTGTGGAGACAGACCGACATTGATGTCATCCATTAGGCCACCAGGCTAATTGTTTCCCTGTGTCTTTTGAATTTCCTCTCTTTCCTCTGGGCGGAGGACAGACCAATACCTGCACCTTACAAGGCTGCTCATGTGCTTTAAGATCCCAGCTGCTACTCACCAAAGTTAGAAGTAGAACACTGTTGTGGTGCACTGTTATGCCAATTGATGCCATGTCTCCAGAGTCTATGGTTCTGTTGCTCCAGGCCCCACAACTCATTCAGATGTGCAATTTTAATGACTGGATATTTGGTCTCTATTTTGCCTCTGGTATAGTTTACAGGCTGGTATAGCTCCCCTCCCCCAATTTACTCTGGCCCTTTGTGATCTAGCAAGTAATACAGATGCTAATAGCGTGTCACTTTGAATAAGTGTCACATTCACTCTCTGGGTAATAATCCAGGGATAACCCCCACCCCACCCCAGCCCACCAGGATCCCTCATCTGGGAGATATCTAATCCTGTAAATTGAATAGAACGTCTGGAAAAAAACCCCATTTGAAATCTTATCTTTGCAGGGTGAGCAGGAAGGCGCTTTGGCCAGCCTGACAATATCCATGGCACAGCTCCCTGGCACAAGGGACCACGTGGGAGGAGCTACCTGCCTCTCTTTACACCCCACTCACCTGTGCACAGGCCTCGACCCTGTTGAGGCTAAGCCAAAATTTTACTGCGGCGCAGTCTGGAAGTTATGGAATTTTTAAACTCAAAACGGAGAGGCCAGAAAATAGCCAGGTGTTTGGCAATATTCAAAGGGCTTCCTAGTGGCTTATGTCTAGGCTTTGCAGGCCTTGAGTGCGGGGTGGTGGGGTGTTAGGGGGTGGGTGGGTGTGGGTGTGAGGGGTGAGGCACTTTGCTGGGCCTCTTCTGTGTACCCTCACACCCCGCCCTGCCCAAGGCGGGACTCTTTCATTCTAAGCACCTATGTCACTACAGGAATCCCCCAGGGCACCCCCTCCTCCTTCCCAAATTAGTCTGTAAACAGGATAAAAAAAAAAAAATCACAGAACTTCCCTATTGGGGCTCAGCTTGTGGCTTCCGCGCAGACCTGCTCCCCTAGCCCCCTCCCCGCCGGACTAAACATTCCCTTTCAAGCAAGACTTACAACACAGCTCTCTTGGGGACGCTGACGTAAACATCCCAGGAAATAACCACTGTAAATGGCTTCGAAGTCTCATTTCCCTATGGAAATAATCAGCACCGCCTCCCCAAGACAGCGCCAGGTGAACCAGTAAGGAAGGGAACGCCCTAGTGTTTTCCAAAGTGCGGGCGTTTGCCTAACTTGTCTACGGATAACAAAAGACGCTAAACAGCCACAGTCACGTTTAATTCTCCGAGCAGCCCACACGGTGGGAGCGGCAGGTATTACGGGTCCCCGTATCAGGGATGAGAAATCCGAAGACCGCCTGCTCTTCTTGGGATCATCACGCGGGGGGAGCTAGTGGGTAGGGGCACATCTAAGGTGTGGCAGGGATGGCAAGTGCTCCGGGCGTCACTTGATGGGTGCGGCCATCACAGTTTCCAGCGCCAGCAGTGGGAGATCATTGAGCAATTTAAAACTAAGCGCCCTTGGCGCTGTTTTCCATAGATACGCTTCTGCTTGGGAGAGCCTCTGCCTCCCAGCCCCAGGACCGCCCGGTTGCACCACGAGGTCTCCCGAGTAAGCCCGTCTGCGGCAGCGGCCACATGGCTTCATTGTCCTCACGGGCGTCCTGCAGAGCAGACTTGGGCTGTTTGGTTGAACCGCGACTCCAGCCGCTCAGCGGAAAGGCTGGTAGCGGGGCTCGGAAGATGCGGCGAGCGCGGCAGCAATGGGGACAAAGGAGAGGAGCGCGCGCGCGTGCGCGCGCAGGGGCTGGAGGGGCATCCGTTCGAGTCGGCGACCCCAGAGGACCGAGCAGAGGGACCGGAGCAGCGGGCGGGCAGCCGGTCGCTCAAAGCCTCTTTTCTTCCCTCGCGCGCTCGGAGGCGGCCCTCGGGAGATCCGGGAGGGGGCGCGCCTAGCCATCCCCACCGGCTCGTCCCGTCGCGCCCTCCCTCGGCCGCCACCCCCACGGGCGAAGCGCACAAAGAGCGGCTGGGCCTAGAGCGCACTCCGCCCGCTGGGGCGGGGCCGCGGGCGGGGCGGCCTGGCGCTCCTCCGCGCTAGCCTTAAAGGGCCCGTCGGTTTCTCGCGCTCACGGCGCATGCCCAGCCGGGAGCAAAGGTGGGGGGAGCGTTGGGTGCGCTCACCCGCGCCGCCCGCTGGCGCTGTGGCCAAGCGTCCTCTTCCCCCCGCCCCCCTCCACGGTGGTTGCGCGGCGGCGCTCGCGCGCGTGTCAGCGCCCGCGGGGTCTCGGCTGGTTCGCTGGGCGTGTGCTAGACCCTGGCTACAAGCATTCCAGAGGTGGCTCTGGCAGCTGGGCGGGCAAAGCCAGCCCTGCAGCCTAGTTCTGGCCGTTTCTGATTCGCAGTTTCAGGTCCTTCTGGGCAAAGTGCTGCCCAAGGGGACCGAAATGCGGGCGCGCGCGCGGGTGGCGGTGCGGGCGTGTGCCTTTGTGTCTCCTGCGCTCCGGTGCAGGTGGGCAGCCCGCGCCAGGAGCCACTTTGTCACTATGCTCCGGGGCATCGAGCCCCACTTTCGGTGTCCGAGAGCTTGAACGTCGTTTTCGGCGGACAGGAGGCCCTTCACTCAGTCACACCTTTCGCTCCGGGGCTGGTTCCTATTTGGGGGCATTAACGGGACTTTGGAAGGACCGCTCTTTTAGCGCTGGGCCGTGGCATCCGAGTTCGGCGCGTGTTTCTTTTCTCTAGCGGACGAGGGAGGAAAG
>NW_022103904.1:23104937-23119707 GCF_000313985.2 Echinops telfairi | reverse complement strand
AGAGCTCTGCAGCTCGCGCTCGACCAGCTTTCGCTGCTAGGGCTGGACAGTGACGAGGGCGCCTCTCTCTACGACAGCGAGCCGCGCAAGAAGAGCGTGAACATGACCGAGTGCGTGCCGGTGCCCAGTTCCGAGCATGTCGCCGAGATCGTGGGGAGGCAAGGTGGGTCCCGCGGGGATGGAGAGCTGGGGGAGGGAGCCACGGGCCACCGCCCCGCAGAGCGCGCGCGTGCGGGAGCGGAATTCACGGCGCCGGGAGCCTTAGGAAGGAAGAAGAGCCGCGAGATGGGCCGGCGCCCTAGACAAAGAAAGTGCAGGCAGGCTGTCTCCCAGAGCCGCGCCGCGGCCACGCTGGGATGCACTTTCTCCTGCTAAAATCACTGTCTTCTCCCTAAGCGCCCCCACCCAGCCTGCCCCGGGAAATATTATTTAAATAGCAGATCCTTGGGGGAGGGGGCCAGAGAATCGGTCCTTTGGGAGGGGGGGTGGGGAGGAGGAGTGAGCATCCGATGGGAGGAGGATTCTGGATTTCTGCAAAGCGGAATGGAGCCCAGGGGAGGAACAATGGGTCCCAGAACTGCCCCCGTCCAGTCCTTCGTACTGGGGGACCGCGACTCCTGTCGCTTTCCGGAACCCCTTCGCTCCATCCTCGAGGCTGACGGCGCGCCCCGCTGGATTCCAGTGGCATCTCCCAGCTGACTTTTCTGGGATTCTCGGGTTTGGCTTGGGACAACTGCAGTCACTGGGGGAGGGCTAGACAGCCAGTGGGCTGTTCCTCGAGGGCCGCACGGGTGGAACCAGCTTTCCAGCCGGTGGCGCGGCCCCAGGTCAGCGAGGGAGCCGCCCCCTTTCCGCCCATCCCAAGGCCTGCTGTTCCGCTGCCTAGGACGCGGGCTGTCCCTGGTCTCCGCGGTTACCTCGGGGATAATGGGCGTGTCTCTCTCTCTCTCTTCCCCTTCCCTCCCCCGCACCCTGGCTCCCAGGTTGTAAAATCAAAGCGCTGCGGGCGAAGACCAACACTTACATCAAGACCCCGGTTCGCGGGGAGGAGCCTGTCTTTGTTGTGACTGGCAGGAAGGAGGATGTGGCCATGGCTCGGAGGGAAATCATCTCCGCTGCGGAGCACTTCTCCATGATCCGCGCCTCCCGGAATAAGAACACTGCTCTCAACGGGGCAGTGCCTGGGCCGCCCAACCTGCCGGGGCAGACCACCATCCAGGTGCGAGTGCCCTACCGCGTGGTAGGGCTCGTGGTGGGGCCCAAGGGCGCCACGATCAAGCGCATCCAGCAGCAAACGCACACCTACATCGTGACGCCCAGCCGTGACAAGGAGCCAGTGTTCGAGGTGACCGGCATGCCGGAGAACGTGGACCGGGCTCGCGAGGAGATCGAAGCGCACATCGCCCTGCGCACCGGCGGCATCATCGAACTTACCGACGAGAACGACTTCCACGCCAACGGCACCGATGTGGGCTTTGACCTGCACCACGGGTCCGGCGGGTCCGGCCCGGGCAGCCTCTGGAGCAAACCCACCCCCAGCATAACGCCCACCCCTGGCCGCAAGCCCTTCTCCAGCTACCGTAACGACAGTTCCAGCTCCCTTGGCAGCGCTTCTACTGACTCTTACTTCGGCGGGGGCACCAGCGGCAGCGCAGCCGCCACCCCGCGCCTGGCGGATTACAGCCCCCCCAGCCCAGCGCTCAGCTTCGCCCATAACGGAAACAATAACAACAACGGCAATGGGTACACCTACACAGCGGGGGAAGCTTCGGTGCCCTCCCCCGACGGCTGTCCAGAGCTGCAGCCCTCCTTCGACCCAGCTCCGGCCCCTCCTCCTGGGGCGCCACTCCTCTGGGCCCAATTCGAGAGGTCCCCCGGAAGCGGACCTGCAGCTGCTCCGGTCTCCTCCTCCTGTTCTTCCTCGGCATCTTCCTCTGCTTCTTCTTCCTCGGTGGTTTTTCCCGGGGGCGGCGCTACCGCGCCCTCCAATGCCAATCTGGGGCTGCTGGTGCATCGACGGCTGCATCCCGGCACCAGCTGCCCGCGCTTGTCCCCGCCCTTGCACATGGCGCCTGGGACGGGCGAGCACCACCTGGCTCGCCGGGTGCGCAGCGACCCAGGCGGTGGTGGCTTGGCCTACGCCGCCTATGCCAATGGGCTGGGGACGCAGCTGCCGGGCCTGCAGCCTTCGGACACTTCGGGGTCCTCTTCTTCCTCCAGCTCCTCCTCCAGCTCTTCATCCTCCTCCTCCGGGCTTCGACGCAAGGGCAGCCGTGACTGCTCTGTGTGCTTTGAGAGCGAAGTGATCGCGGCTCTGGTGCCCTGCGGCCACAACCTCTTCTGCATGGAGTGCGCCAACCGCATCTGTGAGAAGAGCGAGCCTGAGTGCCCCGTCTGCCATACCGCAGTCACTCAGGCCATCCGCATCTTTTCATGAAGGCAGCGTGCGCTTCAGCGCACCCAGAACGCGGGGAGTCCAGAAGGGGTAACCCTCCGTCCAGCATCCTCACTCCCTAGCGCCTGCGCCGCCTTCTTCGTCCTGCCCCACCTTCTTCCCAATCTGTCTGCTCACACTCTGAGATCCGAGAGGAGCTTGGAAAGCTGTAGTATCTGCTCATTTTGAAATGTAAAAGTTTTAAACGAAGGAACTTGCCCGGATATCTATCTGCCTCAGGAGGACTGTAGCCTGGGAACCTGTGAACCACCGAAATGCATGCTCTATACATAATAGGAACGGCGACCTTCTAGTAACGATAGTTTTTACACTGTACCTAATAGGAAGCTTACAAAAGAAGAAAAACCCACAAGTTTTCCATTTTCTTAAAGTAGGTAAAAAAAGAGAGAACAATAATTATTATGATGAAGATGATAATAATAGTGCTTATGGGATGTGTGGACTGTGTATTGTGTCCCCCTTTGTCAGTGGGTTCCTAAGATGATTATTAATAGAACACAGTGGATCCTTTTTGAATGTTCGTGGAAGGGCCAGGAGTTCCTGTGAAACCAGGATACTGCAGCTTTATTAAAGTTAAAGAAACTGTAACATATCTCTTATATATTAAAAATGTTTAAAAGTTTTAAAGAGAAATTGCATTAATACAGATTGAAGTATTTTATTCTTTTTTGACTTGAAAAATTATATTTCATATTGCAAAGATGTTTACAAGTATTTTAATTTAAGTTCAGTGAACTTTTTTGTAGCTGGGTTAAATCTTTTTATTTTAGTATGGCCTTATGGCAAAGAACACTGTATTATTTTAATAATCACACAATTGTGATGGAATTCAAACCATAAAATGTGTAATGTTTTGAACAGTATTCTGTTGGGATGGAGATTTTATAGGTTCAGACAAATCTTCTAGATCTACTTCACCCAGCATATTTTCTATTCAGTAATAGAAAACATATTTTATTCTATATTATTACAAAAGGAAAAAAAAACAAAACAAACAAACCGAAATGTATAAACATGTCAAAAGGAACTGTTGATGCTTCCTAACATTTGTATAAATAGAATTCAGTGCAAGTTACAAAAATTCTGTTGCACCACTATAGTTTTAGTATTTCTATTTTAATACATTTGTTTACCACTTGTTTATGTATATGTAGGTGACGTTACTTGAGCTTAAATGTACTTTACTGAGCAAAGTTTAAAAACAAAGTATATTTTATTTTATGATAAAGGGCCTTTAACCTCATGGTCAAATACTAATATTATATTTGCTGAGACAAGATTTGAAATTGTATCAAGAGTTTTATTTTTCTGACATTTAAAGTTCTACATAATAAAGGTAAAACTTAAGTAATGGTGCTACTTCATTTTTTAAGTATTTCTATATAAATAAAATATTGAAGAAAAACTATCTTGTGTAGTGACCTGATTTGTTTTGTCTTTTGTTTTAAAGCTTCTTGGAGTCTAACTCTGTAAGGAAATTACCTTTAAGTGATGAGTTGGAATATATAACACTCGGATACCTGATGTCACTAATTCATCCTCTTTGGAAAGAGGCCAGAGTTGCATTTGGTTGAATGGTGAGGCCATGGGTGGCAGGATTTTGAGGTCTTGGGGTGGTCCGAGTGGTTTGCCGTGAGATGCTGGTGTAAAGGTTAGTAGTTCAGACCCACCCAGCAGCACCACTGAACAAAGGCCTGGAGATCTGTTTTGGTAAAGATTATAGTCAAGAAGACCCTATGAAGCAGTTCTACATGTAACACACGGGGTCACCACGAGTCTGAATCAACTTCTTGGCAACAGGGTTGATTGGTTTAACATTCAAGAAAATTGTTTTATAATTAGCTTCTGAATCAGAGTTAATTCCTTCAATGGACACAGCAGGCATAGTGCTTAGAGGCCAATGACACTTTTACCCATTGCTGACCCTTTGCTAGCGGGTCAATTCTAATTCACAGTCACCCTATGGGACAGAGTACAACTGCTGTGTTGGGCTTAGCAGTGCTGTTGAATGGATTCTGACTCACAGCAACCCTACCTAGGGTCGCTGTAAACCTTTACGGGGTCAGAAAGCCTCATCTTTCTCCCAGGAAGGGGCTGTGGGGTTTAGGGAAACAGTTTGATCTTCCGCCCTCGGAGGAGCTGGCCAGCTAGAACGACCGCGTGCAGTGGCAGGCCAACCTCGCCAGCAGGGCTTATTTTCCATAAAGCTAGACACAGGAGCAGAAGAAAAGCTTTTGGTGTCAGAAAGTTATATTTTCGTTTTTTGGGCCCACCCAAACCTGAAATCTGCCTAGAACATGCAAATCATGCGAAGTACAAATTCATGTAAAATAAAGATATTTTAGAGGTAGGGGCCATTGGAGGCAAAAGTGCTCACAAGCCAATAAAGTTATAATGCCCCCATCATCCTTGAAGAGTTTGATGCCCCCAGGGCCTTGTTCCTGTGGTACCACATGCAGGAGTGGGTCTCAGGTGCCTCAGTTTCCAGTGCTTGTCCCTTCCTTGGCAGAGCCTGCATGAGGACTGTTTCAGAGGATCTTGCTGGATGTGGGCTTAATAGGTCTTCTAAGGCCAGGCAGACTAATTGGTGTTGACAGGCGAGGGTGTTAACTGTTTGTTGTTGTTTGAGGGGGTTTGTGTTTGCTTTGGGCAGGTTACACCTGCTGTCTGGCTGTGGGCTTTGTCCAGGGGAGAAGACAGGCACTTTTACTTAAAAAGAACCCTGCCTCCGAGAATACCTTTCAGAACAGACCAGATCATGCTGTGGCATTGCCAGCAAACTTCCTGGTGGATCCTTTTCCCCTCACTCCGGGGTTTGGGGGTGGGGGGTGGGATCTAGTTTTGGACTCGAATTTGACAGGCATTTATTTTAATCTATGCTGCTGGGTAACATTTAACAGGTGAATCCGAAGAACAGACTTTGACATTTCCTGATAGGCTTTCGTTTCCCCTTGGCATTACTTTTTAATCATCCAGAAAATTGTCGCCGTCGGAATCGCTCCTGTGAAGAAAATAAACAAACCCAAAAAATGACATCCAGCAGGCCGATCGCCACGGAGTCAACGCTGCTCCCAGGAGTGGCATGGAGGTCAGTGTAGGGCTGTGCTCAACAGAGTTGTCCTTGGCTGCCATCTTTGGGCAGTAGATCACCAGGCCTTGCTTCTGAGGGGCATCTGGGTGGACTCAAATTTCCCACCTTTTGGGTAGCAGCTGAGCACACTGCTTGTTTGCACCACCAGGGCCAGCAGCTCTGATTCATTAGGTTTAAGTGACGTGCTCTAAAGGCAGGCCAACTGGTCTTAGGGGTGGGAGATGGCGAAGGAAGGACCCTGCTTGGACGATTGCTGGTGTGATCTTCAACTATGGAAAGTTCCCATGTAATAGTTACCCACTCTTTAGCTCCCTAAAGGAGGTGAGTTGAGGCCTGGCAAGGAGAGATGGTATCAAGTCCCCCCCACCCCTCCCTCCATTTCCTTTAGCTGTTTGATAATGCCTAGAACCTTTTTCTCTTTCCACTTTCTCTGGTGATCTCACTTGGTTTTCTTCTTTAATATAAGGGTTACAGGGAATGCAAGGAAAACCCAAATGTTTCCCATTGGTTGTGTTTCTCGTGCGTCCTTATCCTCTATGATTTTGGCGGGGCCCGTATGTTGCTTTGGACAACTCAAAAAAATCAGATTTGAGGCTCTCTTTTTGGAAGTGGAGTTTAGGGGATCCATTCCTAATAAATGAAGTTTCGTGAGAGAATCAACTACCGTCTGGCCTTGGTTCCCCCTCTCAAGACCCAGTCCCCTGTCCCCAGCAGGGACTATGGACACATGCAAGTGGCATTGGGTGGTGGTAGCTTTGGGTCCGAAGCAGGCCTTTTGCCCCCTCCCCAAGACCCCCTGTAACTACCGAGGAGGTGACCACTGAGGGTGGAGGTGGCAGTCCTCTGCCTGGAGACATTAGGTGGGAGAGGCACATTTATGCCCTCCAACCACCAGCAGCTTCCCCCTCTACATCTCCACCCGCTCTGAATCCTTCTGCAGCTGCGAACAGTCATCTCTCTCTAATACCAACTTTGACATACCCTCTGCATAGGCCAGTTGTTTTCAACCAGCCATAATTTTGCCCCTCTGCCCTCAGCATCTTTAGCAATGTCCAAAGGCCTTTTTGGTTGTCATAACTGACAGGAATGGGTGGGAGGGGAAGAGGACCCCTGGCATCCAGTAGGTAAAGGCAGGATGGTGCTAAACATCCCACAATGCACAGGGAATCCTCAGAACTAAGAATCGCCTGGCCCCGGCTTAGACACCCTCTGTAGACAAAGCATATATATCTTGCTTGCCCTGTGTTATCCCTTGCGATTGGTGATAGTGCCCTGACATTGAAATGCCTAAATGCTGACCCTCAATGACCCCTGGAACATCACGGGGGAGGCCAAGGCTCATGTCTAAATACCGTGGTCACAGCAAAGGAATCCTATCCTCCAAAGAGTGGTGGTAGATGGCACTCAATGATAGCGCTTGTAGGCCCCTTCAGTCCCCTTCTCTCCTGCAGTCCTTTCCCACCGTCAGGCTGTAAGCAGGCCTATGTTGTTCGTGTGCCTGTGGATAGTAGCTGGTTCTCAATGCGTCATCACCCTGGACTCCAGTCTGGGCCTGCTAATGCCAGCCTGTGCCTTTTCTGCTGCATCTCCAGCTTCCTGTAGCCACCAGACCCATTTTATGGAGAAACGCTGGAAGGGAGTCTAGTCCCCACAACTCTTCTTTCTCAATAGTTCACAAACGGCCTAAGACCACACCTGCTGCTGTCGAGTGGATTCTGACTCTGCTGCCTTATAGAGTTGCTATGAGTAGAACCACCCCACAGGGTGTCCGAGGCTGCACTCTATGTGGGGCTCAGAATGCCATGCCCTTCTGAAAATGGGTTCAGACCACTGACTCTCTGGTTGGATTCAAGTGCTTAACTGCTGCGCCATCAGGGCTCCCCCATATGCCATTCTTTCTCATCAGCAAAGTTTAACCATGACATTTAGACTCTCAGTGAGTGACCCTATAGTAGGGAGTAGAACTGCCCTCTGGGATTCTGAGATGATATCTCTTTTGGGGGGTAGAAAGCCTCCTCTTTCTCCCATGCAGTGGCTGCTGGTTTTGAACTGCTGACCTTGTGGTTAGCTGGCAGCACAATGGGTAACACATGACACCAACAGGCTCCCTGAGTCAGAATGGACTTGATAGGAGCAGTGAGTTTTTTCGAGAAGGCATTTAGACCTTTTCTCTCTTTACAAAATGAGTGGATGTGACTCCTCAAGGGGCCTTTAAGCCCGCTGACCAAAATGAAGGCTGGGAGGGGTGGTCCTTAAGGTTTGGGGGGAGCAAGGTAATTGAGGGAGAGATGGAAGCGCATGTTGACCCCATGCCCTCTTTCTCCAGAAGGCCATCCTCTCTCCTAGGCAAGGGAACAAACACCAAGCCAAACCCACTGCCCTGTACTGGATCCTGACTCACAGCGACCCGATGGGTCCCCGGGTTGAACTGTCCCACAGGGTTCTGACGCTGTCTTCTTGACTGCAGCTGTCTTCCTCGTCTTTTCCCTGTTGAGCACCTGGCCAGTTCAACTACTGACCTTTCGGTTAGCAAACCAGCCCTCAGCCCAAGAAACCACTAGGCCTCCTTGTTAGGGAATAAGGGATATTCTAAGGCTAAGCCCCTCTCCTTTTTTCCTCCCTCCTTCCTTTGGCCCAGTCAATCTGACCTTCCTCTCCCTCCCCACTGCTCAGGAAGACAAAACAAAGCAGTGCCACTGAGTCACGTCTGACTTACAGTGACCCTATGGGGCAGGATAAAAGTGCCCCTGTGCGTCTCCAAGACCATTACTCTTGACAGGAGTAGAAAGCTCCAGCTTCCTCCTGCTACATGGCCGGCGGTGTCCAGCTGCTGGCCTTGTGGTTAGCCACCCAGCACATAACCACTAAGCCACCTTGACCCCTGGGGGTGCTCAGCGTGCTTACATTCTCTCTGTCCACTGTTCAGGGGACCTGGGAGGGAGCAAATTGTTCCAGTAAAATACAGCCTAGACACACCCGGGGGCAGTTCTAATCTGTCGCAGGGGTGCTAGCCGTCCACGTCAACTCCCCAGCAGCTCACTCGTTGTTTAGGTGTGAGCAAACCCATTTAAAAATTAAAATGAAATTACTTGCCTAAGGTCATGCATCCATAAACATTGGATCTAGGATTCCAACTCTGGGTTAATCTAAATCTAGAACGAATATATCACTTCAAAAAAAAAGTGGGGTGGGGACAGTGCTTTTATAGGAAGCATTTTCAGGCAAAGTGAGCAATCACTTGTGACAACATAGTCAACCATGGGAGTGAAATTCCTCTTTCAGGGATAAATATAATTAGCTTGAAAACTAGAGCAGGGCCCAGTCCCTCTACTGATTCCAGGCCACACATCAACCCCACTGTCTCTGTTATCTAATGCTGCTATAACGAATAGCACAAGCCCATGGCTATCATAAGCAGAAATTGATGATCTCACAGTTTAGGAGGCGATAAGACCGAATTCAGGGTTCTAGCTCTAGCGGAAGGCTTTCTCTCTCTGTCACCTCTGCGGGAAGAGTCCTCGAAGCCTTTCAATATGTGTGGGTCCAACGTTCTTTGGAGATCTCCATTTGTCCTTGGCATCACTCTTCCCGAGTCTAGGAAGTTCTCAGCATAAGGGCCCGGGCTCTCCTTTCTTGGTAGTACTGAGGTCCCTCCTTCTCTGTTTGCTTCTCCTCCTTTTCTCTATTGTAAAATAATAGGTGCAGTAGACCATCCCCCAAGGAGTCCCCCTTCTATAGGATTGACACTGTGACCGGCATAAAGATGGATCCCTCACGAATCCCCTCACAGTTTATTAGCTGGCTGATCACATCAGACCACATCATGGGAGATGATTACATCATTATGGAACTGTCAAATTACATCTCTACATAACTGCCAAGCCACTGAGAATCATGGGCCAGCCAAGTTGACACATATTTTCAGGGAATGCAATTTCATCCATGACAGGCATCCAGGGGAACCAGGAACAGGAATACTACTACCTAATGAGCACGGGCCATTTTTGTGAAATGTATTCCAAAGCTTTGCCATGTCACGGCTGTTTTGTGGCTGGCTCAACAGTGAACATGAAGCGAATTCTGTAACAGATCCTTTCTAGGCTGACAAAAAAAATTAGCATTTGATGAGGATCAAAATGACTCCAGAGTTCTCTCCATAAAGATAGCCTCATAAAAATGTCACATGAACTAATTTAGACAGTGACTAAAAGATGCCAAAACCTTGACTGAAAAGTGAAATGCAGTCAATTGTTTGGTCTTTAGCATGCCACGCTCTTTGTTTGATTCCCCCCCTCCTTTTCTTTCCTCCTCTCTCTCATTAACTCTGTCTCCTAGGATATTTCTTAGACATTTTAGGAGCTGAGTCTGGTCTACAAATGGCCTTTGGGGTGCTAACCCAAATCCCAATAGGCTGTTGTGCTGATTTCATCAACATTAATACAGGTTTTTTGCTGAAAGTGAGGGCGAAACAAATGGTCGCTGTGTGCCTTGGCTTGCTGATGTGCATAACAGAGGGGAATGGTGTATTCACCTCTGGAGTTATCAGACAGGTGCTTAGTTCTTCTTTGGGGCTTAAGTGACTACTTGTATCTCCTCTTAGGGCCGTTCACAATTGTTTGTTAAACTGCCTTTTCTCCCTACTAGCCCGAGACAGCCGGAGGGCAAGGGGTCTCATCCTCCTTCCATCTCTGTGCCTTCAACACTCAACACAGAACCAGACTCACAAAAGTGCTGAGCACATGCTTGCCAAAATCAGGAAAAGGGTGTTTTGCTTGAATTGCCTACAGGTCTGTTAATAGGAGACTTGTTTATGAAGTTATGTGCCTTCCGCACCATGGTATTCCAGATGTTATAATAAACAGACACCACCTGCTTATCTGCTGTTACGATCAAAAGGACATCACCAAAAATATATGTGTGTTTATGTGCACAGGAATGTTCTAGAAGGCTACTGTGTTAGTTTGGGTAAACTAGGGAAACAAATCCATAGAAACTCATATGTATAAGAGAGAGTTTTATATAAAGGGTAAGTGTACATTAAGAAAGCATCCCAACCCAGTGCTGCCCAAGCTCAAAAGTCCAACATTATCCCATATGTCTGACACCAAGTTACAAAGTCCTCCATCTCACAAAACACATGCAATGATGCCGACTGCAGGAGGAAAGCCGAATCAGTGAACGTGTAAGCATCTCAGTGCTGGCAGGGGTCTCCACACGGCTGCTCCAGCACCCAAGGCTGCATTGGGGTAGGTCCTGTGGCTTCTCCTCAGGGATGTCTCACAGGAAGTGAGCCTTGCAAGCAAAAGCAGAGAACTGGCTAAGGCAGCTGCACCCTGGTCCGGCCATCAGAAACCAAGAGAGCTGAGAACTAGAAAAGCGAGTCTTACTGGAGCCATTTACCTCTCCACCCTTCAGTTAATCCCACATGTGTTTATCGGCCAGGTTGGCACAATAAACCTTAATTATCTCAGCTACCAACAGTAAGCAGTCTTTAAGATCCTAATGATCCCTGCTCCTGGTGTTCATTCCTTTGTGTGAGCACCTCCCTCTGAGTGTGTCTGGGTTTTGTGACTTGCTTCTAATGAACGGAATATGGCAGAAGTGGGGGGATGTTACTTCTGGAAAGAGCTGTGGTTTTTGTCTTGGGTATGGTCTCCCTCCTCTTGCCTCTTGCATCTTTCTGGGCGGAGCAGCGGCCATGTCCTGAGGTTGCCCGGTGGAGTGGAGAAGTCTGTGGTGAGGACACAATAGGCACTGAAGAGCTATGGCCCTCAGTGCACTCTACGGTGAAGAACTGCCAACAACCACATAAGTAAACTTGGGAGTAGATCTTCCCCAAGTTGAGTCTCTTGGTGAGACTCTAGTACTGGCCAACTTGGTTACTGCAACTTCATATAAGAAGCTCTGAGCCAGAGGTACCTAGCTTAGCCACCCTCTGATTTCAGACCTATCAAAACTGTAAGGTAGCATGTTGTTTTAGGCCTTTAATTTTTCCAGGAATTAGTTGTGCAGTAATAGGAAATTAACCAAGATACGCAATTAGCTGTTGAACAATGTTCACCCTCGCATAATCAGATTGGCATTTGGAGGTGCTGAAGGAAAATGAATTCTTCTACTTACTAGCTGTGTAACTTGGAAAAGTTGATACTTTCATTTGCCTCAGTTTCAACATGTATAAAATAGGGGTAATAATAGTTATATACCTCTGAAGAATTTTTAGAGCAAAGGCTCCCAAATTTGTTTGGTCTAACTGCCTCCTTTTCAGAAGAAAAATAAAAATTACTCAAGACCCTCCGGGCAAATACAATATTTTGTACTATGGCCCGAAATCAAGGATAAAGTGTAGGTATCTGTTTTTGCAGCCCCACTGAATCATCTCAACACCCTCAGGGGTGGTCTTGCCCACTTCAGGAAACACTGATAGAATAATGTGTGGCAGATGCTAAATTCTGTCAATCTATCTCTGTATCTACCCATCTATGCTATCATCTATTTGCTTCTGTGCTATTATGATTGCTGTTCTGTTCCCACATTACATTCTTATGAACCTTTGGGGGTTTTATTGGTTTGTTCTGTTTTGATTTTTGTTTTTTTACCGTGTAGCTATATTGTTTTCATAGGTCAAAAAAGCACTTTCGAAAAATGTAGAGTAGGATTTACAAGCAGTGTTTGTCAATTTGGCTGAGATCAAACATTTTACATCAGTGTATCTGGTTGGACAAGGTATCTTTAAAAACGATACAACGTCATTATTTTATTTTATTTTGTAAAGGAGACTTTATACACCTCAAAATGCTTTCCTGTAAATGACCGCACAGCAATCCCATGAGGTCGTAGATAATACGGATATCATTATTAGCCCCTTTTACAGCACAGGAAGCTGACCCTAACTACTCAGTTGGGAGTCGTTGGTAAAGGAGAGAGTAGAGATTCCTGGAGACCGTTATCTTTCTCAGCTATGATCTGTGCAGATCGGAGGGTTACTTATTTGTTTACATTTTTGTATACAGAAAATGCTTGCTTTCATAGAAAGGCTAGAGATGACTCAGGTGACTTATGGGTAAATTTAATGTATGGCTTACTGAAATTATCCAAACATTACACCCAGGGATTTAGAGGCCAGTCAAACATGCTTCTCATTAAAACCGCGATGGCACAGCTTAATATTCTTTCCATGACTCAGAAAGCTCTTCGGGGGCCTCATTATGAGCACCAGTGACTTGAATTGCAAGAAAGTTCTTACTTGGAATTTCTTAATCAACAGAATTGGGGTATTTGGGGTCACTCGTCACAGTCACGTTTTTATGGCATGTGTCCTGGATGGGTTAATTCACCCGCCCTTCCTATTCAGGACACCTGTTGTCTAGCTGGGCCTGCAGCTTATTTGCTGCGAGACTTTGGGAGAAAATTGCTTTCTCGCTTGCCACCTAGCTTCCTCAGTTGGGAGATTAGGAGGCTGGAGTCGTTGACTGGTATGTAAACTAGACACTTGAGATGCCTCCACAAGTGTAACCTGGAGTCAACTACAGATTCCTGGGCATCCTTATTCAGTACATTTGGAATGGGGCCCGCAGACCTGGAGTTTGAAAGGCTCCCTATGTGTCCATCCATAGAGGATGGTTCAAGCTTGTGATAGACACCTGATAGGATTTGGCAAAATGCTATTTGAAAAAAACAAAACAACAAACAACAAAGCGACTTCATTTGTATTGATACAAAACAATAAAAAAAAATCAAAATGCATTACCGTGTGCAGTGTGCTACATGCGCACCGCACTGCCGTCGAGTGATTCTGACTCAAAGCGGCCCCATGTGCGACAGAATGACACACTGGCAGGCCCTGGCCCGCCCCACACTCATTGCAGTGTTTCAGCCCCTTGTTGCAGCCACTGTGGCAATCCGTCTCCCTGGTGGTCTTCCTCTTTGGTGCTGACCTTCTACTTGACCAAGCCTCATGTCCTTCTGTAGGAACTGGTGCTCCTGGTCACATGGTCGAGGTCCAGGAGACAAAGAGTCTCCAGATCTTCAATTTGACCGAGCAGTCAGCTTTGCTTCATCCAAAACAGACTTGCTTGTCCTGTCAGAACTCCAGCCCTGTCTCTACCATGGCCACCGAATGCATGGATTCTCCTTTAGTCTTCCCCATTTGTTATCCGGAGACTGGCAGATTTAAAGACTAAACAGGTGGAGTTTGAGGTGGGTGCTCAGAGCCTGGCGGGTCTGAAGTGACTGAACTGGAGGTGAGCAGGGCCTAATGATGCCCCTCAGAGGACCGGGCCCTGGAAGCCTCCTTGGGTGCCACCTCATGCTGCCACCTCTCGAGTTTATTTCTGGCAATCCACGAGGTAAGCAATTGATGCTAAGCCAACCTCTGCTTCTGAGAGACTCCTCTGCACCTACCACCTGGAACGCACTCAATGACACGAACCGTCAAGACACCGACTACTCTTGGGACCACAGCATCGAGATCTGGGTCCCAGGACCTCTGGCAGCTTCCAGCCCCCACTGTGCTTGCAGGCAAGCCAGAGGGCCCTCATTATAGATACTGTGCCATCGCAAACCCATCTACCCAATCTATAAAGCACCTTACCACCAAGTCGTACCTGAATTCATGAAAAGAGGCAAATGTTTTCTTGAAAAGAGACCCAGTGAAATGATTTGGCTTGCCACCATCCAGGCAGAAAACCACATGAGTGTTTGCTAGGCCAGGCATGCGGCAATTGCTCAGTCAGCTTTGGTTAGCTGTCTTTAGGTCTAGATGCTGAGAAAATCGACCCTCCTCACATCGAGATCAGTGCAGAGTGAGCTTGAGTTCACCTGGAAGAGGCTCGGGGTCCACCTACCTTCTTGGCTGAGCTTCGGGTGCCGGCTTTGCTCGAGCAAACCTTCCCGTTGTTCGATCTTCAATTCTGATGTTTTCACTAGAAGCATAAACTTATCTTTCTGGGTCGTGGACAGGTCTTCTTGCTCCATCTCCGGCTCAGACTTTATCTTCTAGACAGAGTGAAATCACAGAGTTTTCAACTAGAGGAGAAAAAAAAAAGCGAAAACATTCTTTGTAAGCAGCCATCTACGGTGCAACTATTGGTCTCTCCCCATCCAGAGAAGGAAGAGTTACTGTGGAAGTTAAATAATCTGTCATCAATTTGCGAGGATTAAGAGTGAAGGGGTGGAGTTTAGCCTGCCAATCAGGTCGCAGCTTGATGACCTCATTTAGAGGCGCT
>NW_022103904.1:23102223-23104196 GCF_000313985.2 Echinops telfairi | reverse complement strand
CCCTGGATTCCCTGTGTTTCCAGTTCCTATCTGTACCAGTGTACATCCTCCGGTCCAGCCAGATTTTTAAGGTAGAATTGGGATCATGATAGTGGGGGAGAGGAAGCATTCAAGAACTAGAAGAAAATTGTATGTTTCATCATTGCTACACTGCACCCTGACTGGCCCGTCTCCTCCCCAAGACCCTTCTGCTCTTCCTTATACACATATGAGTGTCTATGAATTTGTTTCTTTAGTTGACCCAGACTAACACAGTTACAAGCATCAACACACACAGACCAGATTAATCCAATGAACTCAGGGATCATGCAGGCATCACTCCTCACAACGTTGAGACCAGAAGAACTAGATGGTGCTCAGCTACCAATTAATTGCTCTGCAAAGGATCACTTTAGAAGGTGCTGCATAGAGTGGGAGAAAAATGTGGAACTTCACTCAAAGTCCTAGGAGACCAGGTTTATTTACCTGAGAAAAATGGGTGAGACTCAAGAGACTAAGGCCCTTACTCATCAGGCCGGGAACTGAACTCACACCTGTGTTAGACTAGTCAACCATTTAGGACCAAAAGTTCAGAGGGGAATGGAAACAGGAGACACAGGTAAGAGGTGGGATAAATGAACTTGAGAGGATTGTGTTGGGTGAGTTGAATCAATATGTAATTGTCGAATGTAACACCTACAATAAAAGGTCATTCTTTTTTTTTTTTTTTTTAATAAAAGACAACAAAAACCAAGGAGCAGTAAAGGCCACACTGACTCCCGGCAATCCCACAGGTGCCAGAGGAGAGCGGTCCTCCACAGAGTTGTCAGCAGCTGACTGTTTAGCAATAGATCACCAGGTCTTTCCTCCACGGCATCTCCGGGGGGACTTGAACCTCCAAACTTGTGATAAACAGTGAAGTGTGTTAATCATTTGCACCACCAGAGACTATATAGAGAGAGACTGTAATAGCTCCCTGTGTGATTCTGATGGGAAACCCAATTAGGGAAATGACTGGGTGAAGGGAACTTCCAAGGCCCCATAGAAGTTTTCAGGGAAGACGCACTTGGAAAAGCAGATCTGCTATAGCTTCTACCTGGAAGACTTGGTTTGCCGGCCTGGGGAGATACTGAGTGTCTATATTGTTTTCTTGTTACTGTGCGTAGGATGGGCTGGGACAATACCAGGATTCGCTGGAGAGAGGAGCATGGGCCACAAACTAGGAGGGCTCTGAGGCCCAAGCTGGAAGAGGGTCGGTCAAGGGTGAGGAGAGAGTTGTCAGGCCCCTCCTGAAGGTAGCATGGTAGGGTTTTTTGGTAGGGTTAGGTGGAATCCTATGAAACTATCTGGGCCATTTCTGACCCATTGTAATGGCGTTTTCATATGGCCCAGCATGACAGAATGGAGGGTGGAAGGTGGCAGACGGGGGTCTCTGGAGAGTGAGCTGAGACAGGGAGACTTGAGGATTTACAGTCTTGGTGACCCAAACACCATCATTCCAAATAGAGGAATCAGGAAGTTTGAGGCAATGACTAAAGGCAGAGTCATGGAACTTCAGACTAGAGGGGAGTCACAGAGCAGCTGCTTTTATTTACTTCTTCCCAAACACATCTTGCGTCTTTATCTTGGTATAGAATCCCTGAGTGTTGCCAATGGCTGATGCACTTGGCTGTGAAGTGGAAGGTGAAGGTTCCAGGCTGCTCAGAGGTGCCTTAGAAGAAAGAGCTATTGATCTACTTCCAGAAAAGCAGCCATAGAAACCTTGTGGAGCACAACTCTACTCAGACTCGAGATGGATGGAAGGGATGACAGCTAGGAAGGCCTTGTGAGGAGCCCTGGTGGCCCAGTGGGTTATGAGTTGAGTGGCTAACCTCAAGTTCAACAGTTCAAACCCAGCAGCTGCTCCTCAGGAGAAAGATGGCGCTTTCTACTCCTGTAAACAGTTACAGTCTTGGAAACCCAGGGGGTAGTTCATACAGTCTTTTTTTTTTTTT
>NW_022103904.1:23073026-23101456 GCF_000313985.2 Echinops telfairi | reverse complement strand
AATGGCTGTGAGTTTTAATCGGGGGCTGTCTTGGATGGTGAGGCAGGTTCTGGAAAGAGCCCTGTCTGGTCTCCCTCCCTCTATCGTCTCTGCTGCTGCTTTCTCTATCAGATGTCCTTTCGTGGAGGCTCCCACGCCATCGCACAGACAGGTTGAAAAGTCCTTGACTGTCAGAGGAAGCCAGCCTCCACCAACCGAGGGGCCACGAGGTGCAATTGCACAGCGGTAAGATATGAAGAGCATAGTGAGGTCATAGAGGGTAGGAAGGATAGGAGAGAAGATACAATAAAGGAGTCAGACACATTGTATGGTAGCATGCACATCTCAGCCCCTCTTGATGGACCATGTGGAACTTGCAGAAGTGAGAGAGAGCCTTTACTATCTTGGGACATGTACAAGTAGCCACAAGACATGCACGTACAGTAGTTACATGCATTACAAGGTGGGTGGTATCTACACTGAGGTCCCTGAGCTCACAGGTGAGGAAACCAAATACATGCATTGGGGGAAGGTATGAGGGGGGTTGGGTGGCAAGGTGGGAAGAGAGAAAAGGATGTCCACTTCTATAGGGAGAGAGAATCAACCATGAGCTCACTTAAAGGCAGCATAGCTGTTCAGGGGAGAATCTGTGGGAATGATATTGAAAGCAGGATCATGAATGTGGAATACCAGCTTTCCAGATTCCCTCTGTTGTAAGTTAGGGAACAGAGTCCTCGTCCTGTTTCCCTCAGTGTTAGTTTCCCACACTTGACTTTCCAAGCGAAGGCCCATTTGTCCCACGTGCAGGAGGAGAAGGAAGCTGTACCTGCTTCCGAGTCTGCAGCTTGGGCACCTCCAAGGCTCCTAGATCTTTCTCATTCTAATATGGACAGCTTCTCCTAGCATCACGTCCAGATGTTCTTTGACTTCAATGTTCCTCTTTTAAACCGCTTTAATCACCACAGACTTTCTTCCCACCAAGGGAAAAATGAGTAGGATAAGGAGCTCATCTGGAGAAAAGGAAATTTCACGTAGCTGCTAATGACGTTCTGAACATGCTAGACCATTGAACCTGGCTCCGCCCCCGCCCCCAGCCCAGCCCATGGCTTATCTGCGAGGACGACGGGAACCTCTCTCTCATAGGGCGGGTGACTCAGGTGAGAGCCCCTGAGCATGCTCTGACCAGGACGTGAGTCCAACAGAGAGCAGAACTGCCCTAAGTACAAGGACTGTGGACGTATGCACTGGACACACTGTATCCCGAGTCTGTATGTTAAAAGATCTCCTTCCATGTCCTGGAGACGCAGTATGCATAGAGAAACAAAGACAAGATAGGCACATAACGGAGCATTGCATGTCACGAGAGAGCCTCAATCGGCTTGTTTATTGTTGGGCTTGTGACCAGCAACCCAACCACCTCTGCTGCTTATGTCTTCATTCCAACCAACACGTGTGAGTCTTCTCTGAAAACCCCCAGTGTCAACAGATGACTATGGATACTGAGAGGGGCGTCCCTGGATGGCTTAAATGGCTAAGTGGTTGACTACGAACCAAAAGTTGATGGTTTGAATTCATCCAGATGTACCTTGGAAGAAAGGCTTGGCGATGCATGCCCCAAAGTCAGTCGCTGAGGCCTCTAGGGTGCATAGCTCCCCTCCACCACACATGGGCGCCCATGGGGAGGAAGCGCCCATTCAACAGCAGCTGCTTTTGCTTCTTATAGAAGAGACAACCCCTTCTTCCAGAAGAATAGAAGGAAGGAAGAATAGAATGAGGAAGGAAGGGAGAAACGAACAATCAAACAAACAAACAAACAAACAAGCAAGCAAACAAACAAGCAAACAAACTTCCACGGAGTGAGCAGAGCTTTTTCGAGCCTGTAATCTTTATGAAAGCAGATAATGTACTCTTTCTCCCTCAGAGCGGCTGGTGAGTTTGAACCAACAAGCTTGCAGTCAGCAGTCCAACGCCTACCCAACTGTACCAGGAAGAGGTGAAAAAGTGAAACTCACGGCCACAGTCGATTCTGGTTCATAGCAACTCGATAGGACAGACAGACCTGCCCCTGTGGGGTTCCCAGACTGACTCTTTATGAAAGTAGAAAGCCTTTTTGTTCTCCCTTGGAAGGGCTGGTGGTTTTGAACTATTGACCTTGTGGTTAGCAGCCCAACATGTGACCTGCTATGCCATCAGGGCTCCTTACTAGGAGACCAGAGGTTCAACATTTCTGTTGGTGGAAATGAGTGCATTCCTGAGGGCTCCTTTGTTTAATCTGTCTTGAATCTAAGTTTAGAAATTCTGTAACATCGAAGGGTAAACATTTGTCACCTATTTTGAACTCAACACTAGCAAATTAAAAGCACTTCATCAAAAAATCTTGTTTGTGAGGATGGATCTAGTCTGTCAAAAGTGGAATTTTTCAGAAGTCCAGAAAGGTAGCTTTCTAAATTTCTCTAAAAAATTATTTTTAGGAGAAGGGAAAAGAAAAACTGCTGGTAGTTTAGACAAGCACTCCCAGGGAGCAGCAAAGATGGAGAAGAACCTTGAAGAAAGAGCCCTTGGAAGTGGGGAGGAAGATGACACAAAGCGGCGTACAGGACGCGAACAGCTACCAAGCCGTGCTGAGGAAGGATGGAAGACGGAGCCGCCACACCTGCCGGGAGCAGGAGGGAGCCCCTGGAGGGTAAATACTCTCAACGCTGCTTGATGGACAGCTTCCATGGAAGTTGCTTTGGGAGACACTTTCTGGATTGTAAGAACCACTCACAAGGGTTAGTCCCAAAGGGCAGACCTGCAGAGAACACGTGCAGGTACCCCAGCAAGGAGGAAGGGGCACAATTCAGAACATCATTTGATCCTCGGGATCATTAAGTGCCATCTCTAAGAACAAGGGCGGGGAATAGCCAACAGTCTCTAAATGCCACCTAGGATTAAGTAACCACATTATTACTTTACCCACAACCATTAGGGTTTGCTAAGCAGCTGGTTATACACTGGATCAGGCACGTGTTAATTAAAGATCGGCGGTCATGATTTGGTACCGTCTGCAGTCCCTGCATCAGGAGCATCCCTTTAAACATCCACTGGGCGTGCACATCCAGCAGGGGGGCATTGCCAGGGCAATTTCATTTCAGTTGCTCAGGGTCCATTAATATATTTTTAGAGCGAAGTGCCGACAAGATTCCAGCAAGTCCCCTTCAAAGGTGAGAGCAAACGGAAGGGAAGCCTCCGATCTAGATTTCCCGCTTTAAGAGGAAAACCTCAAGTTTCCTTTGAAGATCTGCCAGGAGTTGGGGATGGAGTAACTGGAGGACAGGGTGGGGTTTTGGATTTGCTGCCTAAAAACCTTGCCCTCTGCTGAGTAAGGTTCAGGCAGCCGAGGAACTCTCTCTCAGAGAGTCAACAGGCCAGACCTCCAGGTTCTTGGTGGAACAGGGCCATCTAGTAGATTTGGAAATTTGAGGGCTGTCCTGTTTAGGGGCAACCCAGTGAGTCCTTTCTTAATAGGTTGAGTCTTGGACCACACTCATTCAAATCACTCTCCAAAATGAATCAATCCAATATAATCAGCTCCTCAAAATAAGAAAGTCTGTAAGGCGTAGCGAGTGGGATCGCGGAAAAGAAAACACAGACAAAACCAAAAAGCACCGGTGTTCTACTTGGGGCTCGGAGGTCGAAGGCAGTCAGCACACAAGTTGAGCTATGAAGACAGGGATGGGTCCCCAGGGTGAAAACGAGGGCCTGCCTCTTGCGGACAATCTCAGGGTTTCTCTCCTGGGGGCTCATTAGGGTTAAAGCCAGTTTCCTGGCTCTCCCTATGAGCTCATGGACCGGTCATCTGAAGTCACTGAAATGTTCCCAAATGTTGGCTGGTTTCCCATGATGATGAGGTCAAGTCATCGAGGGTGGGTGTGGAGGAGGCAGCAGACGGGGCCGGGGGGCGGGGGGACTGCGTAGGAAGCTGCATCATGTAGGAGCGTATTCGGTTTCAAATAACAGAACCCCCCTAAAGGGGCCCAAACACGCTCTGATTGATTTCCCACAGCAGACGGCTCAGGGCAGGTCAAGGAGGGCGAGACCACTGGTCTTCCTGGCTTTCTGTCCTTCCTCATGTGCTGATTGCTTCCGATCGCAGGACGGCGGGGGCACCTACTTGATCCTGGCATGAAGACCTCAGCAGGGTGGAAGGGCAGAGGGGACTAGCTAGGAGGCACTTTTCCTGGCGAGCCTTTGACTTTACATTCAGGGATTACACTTCTCTGACCAGAACTGTGCATACGATGTGGAGCGGGGCCTGCAGTCATTCTGGACAAATGCGTGTTCTTTCAGGAAGGAGGGGAAAAAATCAAGGGGTCGAGGTCATACATTAGACAAAGAGCAGTCGAACTGCTTCGGAAGGTGTGTCTAGGAGACCCAGGTATTGGCCAGATTGGAGTGATGGCTGGGCTTATCTGCCAACTAGTTGAATGGGGTTTGGACCATCCAGGAACAGGGCAGGGCCAGAAACGTGACCTGAAGCCTCAGCTGGCCCTTATGGAACTGAGGGCTCCGGGAGAGTCACCATCAGGCTGTGGCCTGTGGTCTTCCTGAGGACGCATGCCATTCTGAAGGCCCAGACTGACCCCTGTTGCTGGCTGGCTCGGCATTCAGAGGGGACAGTCGTTAGGCTGGGGATGGGAAGTGAGATTCCTCATGCTTCATTCAGCTCGGGCCGGCTGAAGACAAAGGGGGCTAAGTCTGCTCTTGAAATCATTTCGTCTACTTGGTCGTCCACTGCCTCTTCCCTGGTGTCTGTTTTCTTTCTTCCAACAGTTTCACTGACTCTGCATCGCCCTGCCATGCGGTTCAATAATATCAAGAAGAGTTGTACAATTATCACCACAATCAACGTGAGAACATGTCCTTCTTCCCCGTACTCATTGTGATTTGTGTAATTATCATTTTTTAAATGGTGGCAAAAATATACACAACAAAACGATCCCCAATTCAACGACTTCTACATGTATCATTCACTGCCATTGGTTATACTCTCGGTGTTGTACGACCATTATTAATAGCCTTTGCCAAGTTACTCCACCACCATGAACATAAACTCAACGCCCCTAATCAACAGCTGTTCCTCCTTCACCCATGGGAACCATTGGTCAAGTTTGCCTTCTTTTTTTTTTGAAGTAGTATTCTTGATACAGTATTCACATGTCATACACTTCCATCGTTAAATCTCTTTTAAAAAGCGTTGAAGGTACATCATCACAATCAGTTCTAATGCTCCCTCCCTGCTCCCGCATTTATTATTTTCTCCCCCACACCCCTAGCCCTCCCCATCTCCCACCTCCCCACATCCTGATTAACCATTGCGTTAGGTATTGTCTCTAGACATCCCCTTCTGTGTTTCACAAGCTAGGAAATCCAACAGAAACAATAAAAATGAAACAGCAAAAAGAAAATAATAATAAAGATAAAAATAAAGAATAAGAAAAGACCATCTTCAATATTTTAAAAGCCAGAGAAGAAATTTCTGTCATGGAACAAGCCAGAAATACTTGAGTCTAGAGCAAATTCAGGTTGGGTCTAGAGCAGTGGTTCTCAACCTTCCTAATGCCACGACCCTTTAATACAGTTCCGCATGTTATGGTACCCCAACCATAAAATTATTTTGGTTTCTACTTTATAACTGTAATTTGGCTACTGTTATGAATCATCAGGTAAATATCTGATATGCAGGATGTATTTTCATTGTTACATATTGAACATCATTAAACAGTGATTAATAACATAAACAATATGTAATTATATATTGTGAAATATTTATTTCTAATTACAAAGGGACGAAATTTTATCTTGAAGCTTGGTGTAGCATGGGTAACAGTCTTCATGCCGGGTACTCGTATGTGGGTGTATCTGCATGTGGGTGGACCCCACCCCACCCCCAGAGACGGATAGAGGAGCGGTATCTCAGTTCCTAAGACCATCAGAAATATATGTTTTCTGATGGTCTTAAGCGACCCCTGTGAAAGGGTCATTTGATCCCCAAAGGGGTCGCGACCCACTGATTGAGAACTGCTGCTCTAGAGAGAGGGCCACTGACCAATAATACATATTACACATGGTGTCTACTTTCTAGCGGGTGCTGGAGTGTGATTAAAAACGCACCATATGTTGTGTTTATGCCCCAATTCATCTATCTGTCTCTGCCACAGCCCTCCTCTTCTACCTTCCAGTCTCCTTCCCTCTGGGTTCCTGCCCTGCCCTCTATGCCATTAGCCTCTGCTTAGGATCCTTCACTGGTGCTCCGCATGGGCCATTTCTTTCACACACAAAAGGAGTCTCCAGCCACTCAGCTCTTCCATTGGGAATACTGCTCCCTCTTCCCTGTCTTTAGGGCTCACCCCTACCTGGGGCTAGAAAGCATTTCCTGGCGAGTAAGTGCTGCTACTTGCCTCCTGTTCTCATCTGGAGTCCTAGCATGGGAGTGGGGCTAGCCAGCCCAGCTCTGTGGGTGGTTCACGGACTGTCAGCCCAGCCTGCAGTGCAAGGTCAACACGGAATTGCTTGGCCTTGGTGCTCCTTCTGGTAACTCGTTGCTGGTGGCCTTGGTGAATAGTGTGCCCGCTGAGCTTTCTCAGGTGTGTGTTTTAGTGCTGCTTAGGCAGCACATCCATTTCCGTCACACCATGCCCGCTGGCCCAGGCCTTTGTAGTCCTTCCTCTATTGTTTGCTGGATTAGATGAAGAAGAGTGTGTCATTAGGATCGGAAGAAAGCTTAACCCCCTGTGCCATGCAGGTGACACAACCTTGTTTGCTGAAAGTGAGGAGGACTTAAGTACTTGCTGATGGAGATCAAGGACAGCGGCCTTCAGGATGGATTACAGCTCAATGTCAAGACGACCAAATTCCTTACAACTGGACCAATACATAACATCATGATAAGTGGAGAAAAGGTTGAAGTTTTGGGGTATTTGGTCTTGCTTGGATCCACAATCAGTGCTCAAGGAAGCAGCAGTCAAGAGACCAAAATACACACTGCAGTGGGTAAACCTGCTGCACAGGGCCTCCTCAGATGCTGAAAGGCAAGGATGTGATTTCAAGGACTGAGCAGCAGGGCCTCTGGGCTGGATTCAAGTCACAGTATTTTCAGTCGCCTCATATGCAGGTGAAAGTTGGCCATTGAATAAGGAAGACTCAAGGAGAATGGCTGCATTAGCATTGTCGTGCTGGAGAACATGATTGAAAGTATGATGGACTTCCAACAGACCAAATAAATATGTCTTGAAAGAAATACCAGCCAGAACCCCGTTCGAGGCAAGGGTGGCAAGACTTTGTCTTCCCTCGTTTGGACGTGTTGTCAGGATCGACCAGTCCCAGGAGAAGGACATCGTGCTTGGTCAAGTAGAGGGGCGTCGAAAAAGAGGAAGGCTTTCAACAAGATGGCTCGACCCAGTGGCTATAACAAATAGGCTCAAACACGAGGACAATGGTGGGGTTGGGGCAGGACTGGGCAGTGCTTTGCTCTGCTGAACTTAGATTTGCTTTGAGTCAAAACCAATTCAATGGCGCCTAACAACATCGATTACAAAATAAATTTGACATGTTCTCTCTGCCCAGGGTGGTCCATCTCTCTCCAGACTCACACAGCCAGAAAGGACCTTCGTTGAGCTGTTCACCTGTGAAAACTTTAGCCAGGGACCTGTGCTCCACACACCACTTGGGGTAGGGCTCTTCTTGCCAGTCTATAAGGAAGGGGCCCTGTTCCAAATCCACATCTTACTTTAGCCTGCTTACTGGAACCCTGTTCGCAACCACTGTGCCAAGTTGGGTCCTAGAAAAGGCAGATGCCAAGATGTATTTAGATGTGCAAGAGATTCACGGGAGGGGAGTCTTGTGAAGGATAGAAGGAGGAGGGTGTGGGAGCAAGTGGGAGCCACTGTGCTGCAACGGTGCTTGCAAAAGCAGAGAGCAAAGGAAGGAAGCAAGGGTCGGGGCATCTCACAGCAAAGGGCTCCTGGGAGAGGGGTCCAGTGTCGGACTGGGATAAGGCAGCTCCAGGGCTGCCAGGTCACTGTAATCCATAAGGACTCATTGGCTGATTTTCAGCATCATAGGTGGTCAAGTTGCGAAGGCCCATGAAGTTGAAGGCACTCTCCTGAGATGGAGTGACGCAGTAGTGTCTACTCTAGCCTCAAACAGAGCGATGATCCAAGAAAGCGGCTGGGTAGCATCTGGTTTGGGAGAACAAGGGCCACCAAGATGGGGTTGACCTGATAACAACTAACAGCAGCGAGCTCTTCCATTGGGCTGAGGTGTGCACTGGGAACAGCCTGGGGACATTGGAATAAATCTTTAAAGCATGGTTGCCGGAGGCTACCAGCAAATCACCTTCTTTGTGGCAGGGACTCTCTGGAAGGGCTGCTGAAGCAGGGCTTTCTTTCATCAGCTGAGTGACGGTAATTCAGGAAGAGCTTAGGAAAAAGAATTTGTTCAAAACAGAGCACTAGGGGGAGGCTGGGTCTCCCAAGAAGTTGGGGCAGGAGGAAAACAGGTTGGCTAGACGGGGGCTGGTGAGGAGAGTGTATGAGACCTTTGGCACATCTCTTATTCTCTCCCGTGCCCGAGCAGATCAGATAGCACACTGTTTTCCTTGTGGTTGGCCGCCTTCAACGTGGCTCCTCACTCGTGGTGGCCCCACAGACGGAACGACTGCCAGAGGGTTTTCCATGGCCACTCTTGGAACGCAGATCTCCAGGCCTTTCCTCCTAATCCAGCGTGGTCAGGAAGCTCCGCTGAGGCCTGTTCTGCCTCATAGCACCACTCGAGCCTTCACTACTCAGTGGGTCAGCTGTCAGCTGCAGGCTTCTCCTGACTCCCACAGCTGCAGGGGCTGATGCGCAGCAAGCAGGGAGGCCACAGGGTGGTGGATGCAAAGCTGAATGAATCCCAGGTCAGTCCTAGGAAGGCAAGGAGGTTGGCAGCCCATGTATGGCTCCTGGGGTCAGCAGTTGGTTTGACTGGAGGTTGACGAGCCAGATGAAGGACCCACATCCTGTAGAAGCCTGCCAGCTTCTGCACACTGTCACCTGATACTAGCAGTAGACCACACCCTGAAGGAGACCTCCTTCAATCGAGGTCTGTGTGCCCCACAACTGCTTGGCTGCTTCACAGAAGATCCCCTCATGAAGCGGACCACACGAGGTTAGATCATAACATGGGAGAATCCTGGCCCCGCTCGGTTAACGTGAAACCTAATGATCACAGTTTCAACATCCCAAAGATGACAGGATGTGCACTTTCTGTCTACCCCTCCCTCTCCTACCCGGTACTCAGGGATGGGGATCAAGAAATGCTCAAGGAAGGACTTTCGATTTCCCTGCTGGTTTTTCCCCCTCAAATGCTTGGCCGAATGAGAATGTGGACTTTCCGGTTTACCACGGGCTCACCTGCCGCACTCTGTTCCTGCACACCTTTCCTTTGGCTGTCCCTGCTTTCTCCGTCTTCCTTCTGTTGCTCTGCCCTCCACCGCGTCGGGATTCTTTAACCAAGACCTTGTTTGACTTGGTCTTTTCACTCTCCCCTCCGCTGTCTTTCTTTTTTCCCTCTTGTATCCCTATCCGGACAGACGGCCCCCACCCCCTACCCTCCGGACTTCCACAAGCCCATGCAGACCCCCACGGCCACGGGCACAGCCACAAGCTCGGCTTCCCTGGCCTTCCACGGGCTCTCCTGGCCAAGGACTGGACGTCTGCTGCAGAGTTTTCCAGGACCATGGATGCCAGTGATCTGACTTTGCTCTCCAGGTTAATCTGAGATTCAAGAACTTTCACTCAAGAGGAAAATGCTTAGAGAAAGGCAATTGCACGACGTTTCGAGTCTATAGATCACCCGCTGTACTGCTATGAGGAGGGGAAAGAGAAAACCTGTTCATCACGACATCTTGTAAAGCAGAAAGATAAGCGTCATGCTTGTTCTTTAAATACCTTTGCTGATCTTAACTGCCCTGTCTTTAAAGAGGTCAATACTGAAACTGTAAAATGACTGCGGGAAACACACATTCTTCCATTGAGATAAAGCTGCTCGATGAAGGTTTAGTAAACAATGAACCCCCCTTGGGTCCCGATGGAGATTTCCTTCTACACTCGAGACATGACCATTGAAATAAAATGTAAAACGCTACAGGCACCCTACAAACACAGAATATGACAAGACGCACGCGATCCAGGTATTAATAGATGTTCCCTTTAAGTTGAATCAAAGTTTATCTCAGGTATGACTAGTATTGTTCTATTTGAAATTGCACACCGTGATTAGATATTTCCCCTAAGTAACTGAGATGCAGAACTTGAAATCAGACAAGGAGACAATTCTGTGGGATGGACAGTTGATAGGACTTTATAGCCTGCGCAGTGGAAGAGGAAATCATGGATTGCTTGAGACCTAACCTCCTGGGGCAACTGGAGCATAAATGTCGCAGTGTCGTTCCGCAGGAATGGTGGCTGCGGGATGCCTAGAAATAAGGAGCCGCTGTAAGCAGTGTGTGTGTGTGTGTGTGTGTGTGTGTGTGTGTGTGTGTGTGTACGAGAAGAGGAGAAGAGAGGAGAGGGGAGGGGAGGAGAGGGGAGGAGAGGAGAGGCTAGAGATTAGGGGCGGGGGCTGCCCTGTGATCTCCAGGTCTCTACATTGTGAGTAGCCCGAGGTTTCTCAACCTCATTACGATTGACATTCTAAGAGGCCTGTTCTGTGCCCTGTAGGCTGTTTGGCAGTATCTTCTACCCACTGGACACCTGTAGCATCCCTTCCCCTCATTTGACAACCAAGAGTATCTTCAAACCTGACTAAAGGTTTGCCAGGGGCACATCACCCCTAGTTGAGATGAGAGCCTGCCTCGCCTTATAGATGAGAAGGGGGCTCAGAGAGTTCAGAAGGACATCTCTTTGTGGAAGAGAAAAGCTCATTTTAGCTGGGTGCTCCACACCAAGAAGCTGAGCAGGTACAGGAAAGCTCAATGGAGCAGCCGAGGACGGGGTGTCCCTGAAGGTCAACCAGCCGGGCCCGGTGGGGCTTCAGGAGAACAGACAAGCGTGCCCTTTGGAGGAAGTCACTGAGGGGGAAGTAGAGCACATGTTTTGGCCCGTTGTCTGGTATTGCGCGAGAAACCAGCTTTGTTCTCATCAGCAAAACCAGCACACGGTCTCTGGTCAGTCCTAAAGAGAGCTCATAGCCCAAGGACGAAGCTGACATTTCAGCGCTTGTCCCTCAGGTAGAGGAGAGGAAAAGGCCTTGGGCACTGAGTGACCTGCTGCCCAAAGAAAGCCACGCCTTGAGTCCTGCAGGAGCAGATGGACGGGCAGAGACAGCAGCTGCCCAGGCTGGAAAACAGATGGACAGAATCCAAAGCAAGAGACCGGGAAGCAAGAAAGGAAGCCCCCTGCGCTCAAGGCGAGAGGGAAGTATACGGAAGGACAGAGAGTAAGACTGCCACTTTGAAAGAGGAATGCACGAGTGGACTGGTTCTTCCAGCCTCTGCTTTTTGAAGCTTCCCTTCTGAGAGGTATGAGAATCAGCCACTCCTCCTGACTTTCCGGATTCCTGCCCCCGGGGTGGGGCTGGGTGGGTAGCAGGTGTTAGGGATAGCTGTTCCTCAAACCGTTTACCCAAGAGGGACATCTGTGTCCACAGGAGCCGTGCTGGAGCCAGAGTCTCCTCTGGATAGTAAAGCCTTGAAAGTCTGACCGCCAGTTTCCCTGTTAAGTGGAAGTGAGACTTCCCTGGGATGTGGGTGGCTGAGAGAGATTCGGAAGGACAGTAGCACATGTATGGGTGCAGAGGACTGGCCTGGGATCTGCTTGTTCCATCGCACAGCCACCAGGGCACATGGAGATATTACTGCTCGGTGAGATGGGTTTAAATTCCTTCATCCGCAGACCCCCACGTTCCCCTTTGCTGCTAACAATCCCCAAGCAGAGAGCAGAGTCCGTCTCCTGAGACCCTGGCGCAGAGTTGAGGAGAGTCTGCAACTGCAGAAGAAATGGGAATTCATAGAGTTCAAACCTCCAGGACTGGGGACAGGTACTTTTCATTTAAGTCCCTCACCTCAACTTCCAGTGAATGAGTGTGTGTGTGTGTGTGTGTGTGTGTAATGATCCATTACTCTTTGAATCCCTGGCTGATACCAATGCACTGTAAAGAGGACCTATACCCTATGTTTTAACAAAGGCATTTTGCTAAAAGGGACAAAGAGCCTGCTTGTGGGAAACTCCCCTGGGATGAGGTCTTGGAGGAGAGAATGAATGAGTCATCCGGTCTCTGCTGCCCAGCCCAGGGACTGGCAGAAAGAAGGCATCATCAGCATATGCCTTTAGATTGATGGGAGGAATGAGTTGATTAATTAAAGGGTGACTGCCTCTTTGCACACGGAGGCCCTGCTGGGCTCCATCAGCATGCCCTCCCCTGGCTCAGGAGGATGCCTGCTTCCTTTCACCAAGAGACAAGGGGCTGGAGAAGAGGCTGAATGTCAGGGCCCTTGTTCCTAGCTCACTGTGACTGTTCTCTGGCCACCCAGTGGGAAGGAGCTTAAGGGCTAATCACCCAGAGGCACCTAGACGGTTCCAGCCCATCACAGAAAAGGCAAAGGGACAGTATTGTGAACAACGGTTGAAGGAGATTCCCTTCCTGTAGCCACCGGCTTTAGGGTGTCATCAGTTCCCTCCAGGTTCTGCTTGTTGGTAGGGTCTTCCTCATTGGAATGGGGTGTCACCAAAGAGCTTCTGCGAGGGAAAGGATGCTGTCTTAGAACATTTGTGGCTGGGCCTGCCTGGCTTTGAACATAAGATTGATACTTATTTGAGATTTATTGTTTTCCACTTGGAGAATCCCGAGATGTGATGGAGCAAGCTGTTCCTGGAGGAACAAGCTGGCGGCGGCGGTGGCGGTGGGGCGGTTGGTTAGGGCCTGGGGTAAGGGGACTCTATGAATCTTAGTGGTAGGGCTGTTAGTGGTGGTGTTAGGGACTGTCAGGTCAGATCAGAATCAGTACAACAGAACCAGATATTGCTCGATGCTGTGATGTTTGAGCCTATTGTTGAGTCCATTGTTGAAGTCATCATGTCAATCCATCTCATTTAGGGTCTTTCTTTTTTTGCTGAACTTGTACTTCACCAAGCATGATGTCTTTTTCCAGCAACTAATCTTGCCTGACAACATGCCCAAAGTACAAAAGACAAAGTCGTGTCACCGTTGCTTCTAAGGAGCATTTTAGTTGTGCTTGTTCAGACAGATTTACTTGTTCGTTTGGCAGGCCATGGTACTTTCACTAGGCTTTGCCAACGCCATAATTCAAGTGCATCAATTGTCCTTGGTCTTCCTTAGTTATTATCCAAGTTTTGCCTGCATATGAGGTGACTGACAATACCACAGCTTGTGTCTGGTGCACATTAGTCCTCAAAATGAGATTTTTGCTGTGACTACCTGAGAGAGGTCTTGTGCAGCAGATTTGTCCAATGCAAGATGCCTTTTGATTTCTTTTTATTTAAAAAAAATTTTTTTTATTTTTTTAACATTTTATTAGGGGCTCATACAACTGTTATCCCAATCCATACACACATCAATTGTGTAAAGCACATTTGTACATCGTTTCTCAAAACATTTTCTCTCCACTTAAACCCCTGACATTAGGTCCTCATTTTCCTCTCCCTCCCCGCTCCCCCCTCCCTCATGAGCCCTCAATAGTTTATAAATGGGTATTTTGTCATATCTGCCTTTTGATTTCTTGACTGCTGCTTCCACGAGGGTTCATTGTGCATGCAAGCAAAATGAAATCCTTGAAAATCTCAACCTTCTCTCCATTTACCATGATGTTATCTCCTGCTCCCAGTGGGAAGATTTTGGTTTTCTTTACATTAAGTTGTAATCCAGACAGGCTGGGGCTTTGAACTTCATCAGCAAAGGCTTCCCTAAGTCTTCCTTCCTTTCGGCAAGCAAGGTTTTGTTATCTGCATATCACAGGTGGTTAATAAGCCTTCCTCCAGTCCTCTGGCTGTGTTCTTCTTCATACGGTCCATCTTCTCAAATGACTTTCTCAGCATAGAGTATTCATACATATGGCGAAAGAAAACAGTTCTGAAATTCACCTTTCCGATTTGAAACCATACAGTAGCTCCTTCTTCTGCCTGGAGGTTCATCTCTTGGTCTGTGTACACAGTCTACATGAGCATAAGGGAGTGTTCTGGAATCCCATTATTCTCCATGGTAGCCATCGTTGACTGTGATTCACATAGCCAACTGCCTTAGTGCCGTCCATAAAACACCGGTAGACACTAGTAGCCTTTGTTTTCAACTACGTGATGTCAGCAAGGCTATCCCTTGTCCCAGGCCCTCTTCTGAATTCAGCTTCAATTTCTGGCGACCAGTGGATGGACTGCTGCACCCGTTTTTGAAGTATCTTCAGCAAAATCTTGCTTTCACGTGACATTAGTGATATTGTTGGATGCTTTCTACATTCTGTTGGGTAACCTCTCTTTGGAATGGGCATAGATTGGATCTCTTCTAGTCACTTGGCCAGGCAGCCATCTTCCAAATTTCAGGGCATCGACAAGTGCTTCCAGGGCTCCATTAGTCTGATAAAACATGCCAATCAATATGGATATGGATATGATATGCTTAACAAAATTTGCATATGCCTGTATTCAGAAGCCGGGAAGAAAATACTAAATTAAAAATCTGGGAGCTGACTGTTTGTTGCAGAGCTAGCTGATTACCAAATATATTTCCTCATATTCCTGATCACAAAGCTACACTACATTTCCCAGCCTCCCTTGCAATGAGTATGGCCATGTGACCAAGTTCGAACCAATCGCATGTGAGTGAATGAGATCATGTTTGGCACATAAAATCCTCCTACAGGTTCTCTTTGACCTTTTGCACCAAACTTGGAGGCTTTGGGAAGGATTTTTGGTTCCTGAATTTTTACTGGAAAACAGCTGCTTACTAATTAGAAGCATCGATTTTGAATTTCATATGACCAATAAAAAAACTACTATTTAAAGAACTGAGATCTTATGGGTTTTCTGCTACATGATAGCAACGTTACAGTTAAAATTACATTTCTTCATTAATTCAGAAATTGGAGACTGTAATAAAAACCTAAAATGTGAGGGAGTTAAAAGTTTTGGGGAGAAATATCCCATTATCTTTTTTATGCAAAATCTCTACAAACTTTTTAAAGCTCTCTCATGTGTGGCTTCAGCTTATTGGTGAGGTCTTGAGAAAATGGCTAGCAGATGGTGGAAAGGTGAAGGACTGTATTACACAGAGGTAGAACCTTTTGTGAAATTGCACCTGTGATAAATTTAACAGCAGGCCCGGTGCCTAATGAAACTGCGGCTCTTGGGAAACACACGTTGGCTTTTTCTTTTTGCATTGTTATGAGACACAGATGTGCCCAGAGAATAAATGATCAATTATCCAGCATAAATGATGGGGAATGATGGAGAAAACCCAGTGCTTTTAGACAGCACATATAAGAGATAAGACCTAGTAAGACGTATCAGTCAAACACAATGGTTTATTTCTGTGGTAGAGGTGTGAAGAATGGGGCGGCTTCATTATGTATTGTTTCAGATGGCCTTAAGGTGTTAGCATTTCCAGGAGAAATAGAATGCAAATGAAGAAACAAATAAACTAGATTTGAAAATCATGTCTGTAAAAAGGGTTTGGGATATAATTATTGGCACGTGGAACTAAAGAAAAGCAAATAGATCAGAGTTCTGCTAAGTTAAAAAAATTTTTTTTGAAGGGCATGGATTGTCAAGGAAACCGATAGAACCAGGGTATAACCGAATGCCCTTGAGTCGACCTTGATTCATGGCAACCACCTGTGTATCGATGTACAGCCTCGCTCTGTGGGGCTTACAATGACAGATTTTTTGGCAATAGATCACCAGGCCTTTCTTTCAAGACACCTCTGGGTGAACTCAAACCAGGAACCTCTAGGTAAACTACTTATCCCACCCAAAGAGACTTGGCGGGGTGGTGAGCTGAGCATTGGCCTCCAAAGCAAAAGACCAGCAGTTCAAACTTACCCGTTGAACTGTGTAAGAAAGATGAGGCTGTCTATTCCTATAAAGATTTGTAGCCTCCAAAACCCTCTATAGGGCTGCTATGAGTTGGAATTAATTTGGTGGCAGCATTTTGTGGTGGGGAGTAGAGGGCGGTAGAGTGGAACTCCTAAGGCAACCAGTTGTCTATCATAATAAGGTGGTTTTAAAAAAAATCATTGTATTGGGGACGCTTACAGCTCTTATCACAATCCATCCACCCATCCATTGTATCAAGCACATTTGTACATATGCTGCCATCATCATTTTCAAAACATTTTCTTTCTACTTGAGCCGTGGGTATCAGCCCATTTCCCTCCCTCACCCACCCCCTCCCCTCATGAATCTTTGATAATTTATCATTTTTATTCCCATGTCTTACACAGACTGCTGTCTGCCTTCACTCACTTTTCTGTTGTTCGTCCCCCAGGGACGGATTATAAGTCGATCACTGTGATCGGTTTCCCCTCTCTCCCCCAACTTTCCCCTTATCTTCCTGATATTGCTACTCTCAATATGGGTCCTGAGGGGTTTATTTTTCCTGGATTCCCTGTGTTTCCAGCTCTTATCTGTACCCATGTATGTGCTTTGGTCTAGCCTGATTTGTCAGGTAGAATTGGGGTCATGATAGTGGGGGGACCTTATAGCCACTCCTAGCTGCCCAATTGCATAAGTGGGAGCTGGGGTGCAGAAGCAGAGTAGTAATACCCAGAGGAGGGCAGGCCCACCAAAGCCCACCTGGACTCTGGCTGTGGAGGGTAGTGAGCGAAGAAACCCACTGTCCTCCTCTCAGCTCTCCAGGAGCATTAGACTGGGGAGGACCCCCAAAGACAGAGGCAGGCTCTAGGAAGAGAATTCCCCCCAGGTCCAGGCCAAAGAGGCTCTAAGACAGTCCGGGAAGACCTCGTTGTGGATGTGGACCGGTGCCACTGTGGCCTCTGAGTCTTCCATTTTCTGAATGAGACTTTCATTGTTTTCCTGTCTCCGCTCGACGAGTGTTTAGTTGGGGTGTGTTTGTGTGTGTGGATAGAGAACCTGCCCTTTTAGTTCACAGGCTGCAGCTCTGTGAGTAGCCACACAGTGTAGGGCCCTAATGGAGAAGTTGACTCGTTCCCCGGGAAGCCTGGGAAATGTACAGGCTGCAGAGGCTCTTAAGACTTTGGGAGGCAAGAGCAGGAGTGTGTTCCACATGTGTGAAGAACGGAGATGCAGCTATTTGCTGACCAGAAGGGCTGGTCTGTGACCGACCCTGCTAATTGTTCACTGAACTCGCTTTCCCATTGTCCTGGACACATCCCTGTGCTGCATTTCCCAGCATCCTTTACTGCGGGTGTGTTAGAAATTTAACAACGGAATATGGATGAAAGTGGTAGGCACAACTCCCATGTTGGCCCATAAATGCTCATCCTTCTCGTTCCCACAGGTTGAAGATGGGAGAGCCTCCAGGTGAAAGGCTCCTGGTTTCCGAGTCACCACTTGGAAGGAAGCCCCCGTGGACTTCCCTGAGGCTATAGATTGAATTGTGTGCCATCAAAATCCTCTTAAAATATGGGGTCAAGTCCTAACCTCTTGTGACAGTTAGTTGATTTGAGGTCAACTGGATGTACAAAAGTGTAGGGGTGGGATCTAACCTGTCCATCAGGTCGCAGCCTGATGATGCTTCCTTGAGGGCGTGGCCTCCTTTTAAGCAGGAGAACTGGGGACCTCCCTCTCTCTGTGCCCCTTTCGATTTCCTGCTTGTTGGGTCTCTGTCACTAACGGTGAGAGCTGCCGGAGCCCTGCCGTGTTTCCACTGGCCCTAGATCCCATGATTCAGCATCCAACATCCTTGATCTTCCTGCATGCTGCATCCTTGCCTGTGGTTGTGTGAGTCTGAAGGAACTTATGGTCTAGTGTCAGACTGATGGACTTGAGTTGGCCTGGGCTGGGGTGCTTTCCTGAAATGTAATTACTTCTTGATATAAAACGATTTCATATATATATATGCATGCCACTGGATTCGTTGATCTAGTCAACCTGGCCTAACACACCCCTGCACCTGTATATAGCCTAGTTTAGAAATACAGGTTATCTTTTATTCTATTACTGAAGTCCTATTGGAGTAGGATGGGTTCTAAACCTAATAACTTCTAAGTGGTGCCCTATGAAAAAGAGCAGAATAGACAGAAACAAATGCACTGGGGGAAGGCTGGCGCCCAGTGAGGGCCTGTCAGCCAACAAAGGGTGGCTCAGGACCACGGGCCAACTCCAGAAACTAAGAGAGTGGCCACAGGAGGAATTGACACAGCTGGGCACATCTGTTAGCTGTTCAACGTCACGTTCCTTGGCGCTCCTTCTATCCATTTGCCCCATTCGGACATAAATAAGTGGCTCTGCCGATTTCAGTAGATGGAGGCTTCAAGCGAGAGATCAGACAGGCCACGTGGCTTTCAGAATTTGAAAGCGCCGTGTAATTCTTTAGGTCTTCTATACATAGATATGTATGCATGTATACATATTTCTTAGAAATAAGTCCTTTTCACACACACACGGAAACATCACTATGTGGTCAACCACACCGTAAATCTCCTTCAAACGATTTCCCTCACCTCCAGAACAGAGGAATCAATGCAATCTTTCATGGGCTTGTCATACGAAGTCAATGAAATAACATGTGCAAAATGCCTACTATTGGGCATGGCCTGGTAAGTAGCCTATCCACGCTGCTGGTAAGGTACTGTGGTGGCACAGCTGTTGGAAGCATGAGGAGAGTTTCTACCCTCGTAACGCGGTACAGTCTCGGAACCCCACGGGGCAGTTCTACTCTGTGGTCTAGGGGCGCCGTGAATGGACTTGGCTGGGGCAGTGGACTCTTTTGCGTGACTCGGCAGGACAAAGGCCTGGCAGTCTGTCTCAGTACAGTCGTGATGGACGGCGTTCCCCTGGTTGCCATCGTGGTGATTCTGACTCCCGGCAACCCTCCGGGGCAGAGGAGAAGAGCTCCATGCGTTTTTAAGGCTGTCAGTCTTTATGGACGAGTGTCACCAGGTCTTTTCTTCCTCTGAGGTGCTTGTAGGTTTGACTCTGTGACCTTCCAGTCCGCTGAGCCCATAACCACGACGCTACCAATGCTCAAGTTTCCTTCCCATCGAGATAGCAGCCTAGAGAAAACTCTATGGGGCAGTTCTGCTTGACTGCCTGGGATCACTGTGATTCAACCTAGACTGGGAACTCTAAAACAATCACAAATATTATTTTTAGGCTTACTCTTCCTGCCTTCCAGGATCCCTGGTGGTGGAGTGGGCTGGGTGTTGGGCTGCTAACCGCAGGGTCAGCAGCTGGTAACCACCAGCCACCCCATGGGAAAAGGATGAGGCTTTCTATTCCCAGAAAGAGTCAGCCCTGGAAACCCACGGGGGCTCTTCTCCTGTGTCCCGCAAAGCTGCTCTGAGTGAAGTCAACCTGATGGCAGTGAATTTGGTTGGTTGAGTCTTATTCTTTTCTGTCTAAAACCCATTCATGGCACTGGCTAAGTGGGTGGAAATATATTGAACGCTGTCCCTGCAGGGTTCTCTGGAGAAACAGAGCCAGCGGAAATACAGATATTTAGATCTCTTACGTATCTATAGCTAGTTCTCTCTCCCTGAATAGATAGTACTGACACTGTGTCTATATCTAAATATATGTTTACCTAGTTATTCACTACCATGGAGTGGATTGTTACTCATAGAAGCTCATGGGACAGAGTAGTACTGCCCCATAGACAGTATTTTCATGACTCGTCTTTCTCCCACTGTGGGGGAGAATATTGACCTCAAATCACAATAAAGACTCACTACTATTGAGTTGATGTAGACACATAGTGACTCTATAGGACAGGATAGAATTTCCCATGTGGGTTTCTGAGATTGTCAATATTTATAGGAGTGAATGCCCTGTCTTTCTCCTGAGGAAGGGCTGGTTCAAATGACTGACCCTGTACGTAGCAGTTCAACTCATAACCAGTACTCCCCAGGTCTCTTAAACTCCTAAGGCTCCATGAGATGTACACACACACACACACACACACACCCTTATGGCATGTTAGGTTAAGCACGTGTGTGTGATATATATACACACATACATACATGCACACATTTATTTATCCATCTGTTTATTTATATTAAGGTACTGACTTACAGGATTGTTGACAGGGAGGGTGGCTGGCAGGCCCTGAATCTGTAGTTCAGGAAACAGGCTGCAAATGCCTACAGTCTTTAGGTCAGGGGACAGTGGAAGCGAGGAGTGAAGGTGTTCCGGTAAAAGGTCTCTTCCTAGACTGGATGCAGTCCACACCCCAGGGAAACACTTTTTTTTTTTTTCTGTTCTGAAGGTCTTCACGTAATTGGATCAGGCCTAGCCAATTTTATAACACAGGATTATGTGATTTTATTTGAGGCCCACTTGTCAGTCTGTCTTATGGTGGTGGCTGTGTGTTGCTGTGACTCAGGAAGTGATGTCACTGGTATTTCAGAGGCCAGCAGGGTCCGCCCAAAGTGAACAGGGTTCAGTGGCGCTCACAGACTATGCACAGACTACGAAGAAGGAATTGGCTGCCCCCTTTGGAGGAAGTGGCCACTGCAAACCTCTTGCACAGAATCTTCACATTGCCGGAGACTGAAGGCGGAATGGGTGGAAGCAGAGCGGTGTTGATGACAGTGCCGGAGGATGGGCCCCGTGGTCGGTCGGAAGCCACTTGAAATATGACTGAGAAGAAGCTGCCTTCTCGAAGTTGAGTTGACCATGGTGACGTGAGTGGAGTAATGCCCGTGGGAGTAAAGCCTTCAGGTGCTTCATTTCTGATGGGACACACCTCAAGGGAGAAGAAAGTAGCTGTACACATCTGTGAATATTCAGAACTCGTGATGTACAAATGATCGATCCAAGAAAATTAGACGTTGTTCAAAATGAAATGGAGTGCATTAGTGAGCGAATAAGCTGGTATGGGCCATTTTGAATCAAAGTCATACGGTTTACTGTGCGGGTATTGACACAATCGAGAGGGATGGCTTTGCATTTATTGTCAACAAGGACATTTCTACATGTATCTTGAAGTACAATGCTGTCTGTGATAAGATTATATCTATCTGCCTTCAAGGAAATCCAATCAATACAACTATTCATTCAAATTTATGCATCAACCACCAAAGCTAGTGAGGAAGAAATGGAAGGATTCAACCAATTTCTTCAGTCTAAAACTGATCAAATGTGAAATCAAGATGCATGGATAAAGCTGACAACAAAGGAAGGAGCAGTCATGGGAAAATATGACCCTGGGGACAGATACAGATCTGGAGATTGTATGAGAGAATCCTGCAAGACTGAGGACCTCTTTTCAACAGCACACAAGGTGATGATACACACGAACGTCTCCAGATGCAACACACAGAAATCAAACTGACTGTATTGTTGGGAAGAGAGTTGGGGAAACAGCTAAAACCAGGTCAGGGGCTGACTGTGGAACAGGTCATCATCAATTTCTCAGGTTGAAGCTAAAGAAAAAGCAAACAAGTCTACCAGAACCAAAGCCCGGCTTTGAGCCTATCCCACCTGAATTCTGAGAACATCTCACGAATAGATTTGCTGCATTGAACACTAATGACAGAAGACCCGATGAGCTGTGGGAGGACGCCAAGAACCTAATTTATGAAGAAAGCAAAAGGTCATTAGAAAGACAGGAAAGTAAAGATCAAGGTGGGTGTCAGAAGAGACTCTGAGACTTGCTCTTAATCATGGAGGAGCTCAGGCAAATGGTAGCCCTGAACAGAAATTTCCACAGGGCAGCTGGAGAAGAAACAGTCACATATTATAATGAAATACAGTCACCTAGAGTTAGAAAAGCAAACAGGAAGAACATGCTCAGCATACCTGAAACTGAAAGAAATAAAGAAAAAAATCAAACCTTGAGTTGCAATATTGAAAGATTCTGTGGACAAAACATTGAATGATGCAAGAAGCCTTAGAAGAAGATGGAAAGAATACACGAAAAGAACGAGCCCACATGCCACCGTTTCAGGAAGCAGCATCTGAGCAAGAACCGATGGTGCTGAAGGAAGAGGCTCAAGCTGCACCGAAAGTGTTAGCCCAAAACAAGGCTCCGGACAGTGATGGAATGCCAGATGAAATGTTTCACCAAGCTTATGAAGCACTGGAAGAACGCACTTGTGTGTGCCAGGAAAGTTGGCATACCTGGTCAACTGAGATACCTAGTTATACCCCTTCCAAAGACAGGTGATCCAATAGAATGCTCAAATTATAGAAGATTATTATTAATATCATCCACAGGTAAAATTTTGTTGAAGGTCATCCAACCAGTGTTGCAGCAGTACACTGACAGGGAGTGACCAGAGGTTCAGTCCAGATTCACAAGAGGATGTGTCAGAAGGGATACCATTGGTGGTGTCAGATGGATCTTGCCTCAAAGCACAGAATTCCAGAAAGATGTTTACTTGTGTCTAACTGACTATGCCAAGGCATTCAACTGTGTGGATCCGAACAAACTATGGACAATCTTGATAAGATTAAGAATTCCAGAATACTTCCATTGTGCTTAGGAGGAACTTGTACGTGGTTCAAGGGCAGCTATGTGAACAGAACAAGGGAATACCACGTGGTGTAAAATCAGGAAATGTGTTCATCAAGGTTGTATCTTCTCACCATATTTATTCAAACGGTATGCTAAACAAATAATCAGAGAAGCTGGATTGTGTGAGGAAGCATGCAACCTCAGGCTTGGAGGAAGGCTTAATAATCACTTCTGCTATGCAGATGACACAACCTTGCCTGCTGACAGTGCGGAGGACTTGAAGCACTTGCTGCTGAAGATCAAGTGTGGATTACAACTCCATGCAAAGAAGACCAACATCCACACAGCTGGAGCAATAGGTAATCTCATGATACCTGGGGAAGAGATGGAAGTTGTCAAGCGTTTTGTCTTGCTCGGTTCCACAATAATGCTCCTGGAAGCAGCAGTCAAGAGATCCAAAGACGTACTGAATTAGGAAAATCTGCTGCATGAGACCTTTTTAGAGAATTGAAAAGTGAGGCTGTGTCTGTGGGGACTACAGTGCACCTGGTCCAAGCCATGGTGTTTGTAACTCTCTCCTATGCATGTGAAAGTCGGACATTGAGGAAGGAAGCTGGAAGAAGAATGGAGGCATTTGAACTGTGGTGCTGGCCAAGAATATTGAAAGGACCATGGACTGCTACAAGGTCCCACCGATCTGTCTTGGAAGAATTACGGCCAGAGTGCTCCTCAGAGGCAAGGATGGCAAGCCTTTCCCTGACGTATTTTGGACATCTTGTCAGGAGAGCCCAGTCCCTGGAAGAGTCATCGTGCTTGGAAAAGGAGAGCCGCAGCCATAAAGAGGAAGGCCCTTGGTGAGATGGATTGGCACAGTTGCTACCACAATCGGCTGGAGCATCAGTGATTGTGAGGATGGCGCAGGACCAGACAGTACTCCGTGCTGTTCCGCGTGGGGTCCCTATGGGTTGGAACGGACTTGATGGCATCGAATAACAACGGATTGAATCGCAGTGTCTAGACGAGCATTTGCTGAAACAACCAGCCCCGTAGCCCCGCCCAGCTGACCGTAAAACTCCCCATCACACTGGCTCACGGAAAACGTGGAAACAGAAGACTTTGTGCCACATTCATGCGCGCCCCCCCCCCACCCCCACACCTTTTCCTCCACTTTCTCTACCGTTCAGATTCAGACAGAGAAACGTGGGCTGCTGCATAGCTCCTTCTTGTTTCTTTTCTCCTGCTGCCACCTCCACACCAGCTCCCACTGCGTTGTTCACCCCACCTTCCCACGATCATTCACCCTTCATGCCTTCCTTCCTTCCTCAATTTTATTTCTTGTGAAAAATATATACAGTAAAGGATCCACTGTTTCAACAAATTCTACACGCTCATTTCAGTGAGCTTGCTCACATCATTTAAGATGCGTAACCATTCCTGCTATCCTTTTCCAAATCGTTCTACCATCATTCCTGTGAACCAAGCATTGGACTGTTGACCATAAGATTGGTGGTTCAAGTCCACTAGCTTAGCTGGTCCTTGGGAAACAGATGAGGCTACCTGTTCCCGTAAAGCTTTTCAGTGTCAGCAATCCTACGTAGGGTTGCCAAGAGTTGGAATTCAATCAATGGCAATGCGTGGCCCCCTGACATTTCAAGGTGCCGTTGTCAATTTGACCCCAGAGCTAAATCTTTGAGTGAGCCCAACTCAAGGAAAACAAACTTTCCTCACTAGGCTAAATTGTTTTTTGGTTCAAAACTGATTTCCAAGGAAGTCTGTCTTGGTTTGAGGCTTACGAATTCAGGATGATTCTAGGCAGTAGTTTCAGCCTCCATGGCTCCCCTTTTGATCATGATCCTTCTGAAGAATCTTGGTTGCTAACACCCAGTCGTGGAAGCTGGGCCCTGTTCAGTTCTGGCCTGATTTGTGCATGGTGCATCTCCTCTGCTTCTTGAAGTTCCTCCCGCTGCGGCTCTGCCGGCTCCTTTCCTGCTGCTGTGGTTCTCGGTCTCCTCGACCCCAGGCTATCGTATCTTCTCACCGCTCTGCGTTTGGTGCCTGCTCTTTCTGAGTAACTGGGCTTTGCTTCTGGATGGGGGGGCTTTCTGCTGTGCCAAATTTGCTGTCACGCAAGAGACCCTCTAAAATAGAGGTGGGCCGTTAGGTTTAAAGAGACGCCCTTCTACTTTTCACAGATCTCTACCGTGTGAAAACTTTAGGGTGTGAGACCTACAGGTCCCCCCACCTAACCTTTGTGGGTGGTACAATTCGTTTGTGTTCAATCACTCACCACAAGGTGGGCAAGTTTAACCCAATGAGCACCAGCGACAAAAGGTGCGGCCACCCGCTTCTGTAAAGATGACAATCACCCAAACCCAATGGATGAGTTCTACTCGGGGACTGATGTGAAGGCCACAGGTACCGGGTGCTTTGAGGATCCCGGTGGTGCAAATGATCAAAGCACTCAGTGCTCATCAACAAGTAGGTGGCTTGGGTCCACTTAGAGGTGCTGCGGATGAAAGGCCTGGCACTCGACTTCTGAAAAATCCTGTCGAGAGCCGTTCGACGTGGACACACCTGGGCAGCCAGGCATTGCGGTTGCCCAACAGCAGCTGCTGCTGCTTCTGCCTTTTTTTTCTTCAAAAAGCATGTCTGTCTAGGGAGGTGAGGAGAACTGGTGGGGCCGTGGTGATGATACACTGCGCTGCTAACTGCAAGGTCAGCAGTTCCAAAGCACTAGCTGCCCTGCAGGAGAAAGATGGGGCTTTCTACTCCAGCAAAGAGTTACAGCTTCAGAAACTCACAGGCGCTGTTCTACCCTGTCCTATAGGGTCACCATGAGTTAGTCTCAGAAACTCACAGGCACTGTTCTCCCCTGTCCTATAGGGTCACCATGGGTTGGCGTCGACTTGAAGGTGGGGAGTTGGAGTTTATTTTTGAGAGAGGGGTGCCGTATTACTTTGCCCTGATTTATAGGTTGCTTGCTAAGCAGAGGAGACACAGCCTTTTTTTTTCTATGACAAATTGTTTTCCCAAGAGCCTTAACAAGAATCTGACTCCCAGTGTTTAAATCTAAATCCTGCTGTGTAAACTAGAAATCCTCTAAAAAGGGCCATAGCTTCTTTATGTCCAATCATGATTTAGCTTAGAAAAACATTTGTCAACCCCATTTTGATCGTTCTCGGAGGCAACTATTTCTATATTGGAATCCTATGCCTGATAAGTAGATAACACCGCCGAGGATAATAGTCCGCATTTGCTTGAAGACAGAGGTGAACACAGCGTTGTCTTTGTCCTCGACAGCGCACGCTTGGCTATATAAATCCAGCTCCTAATTAAACTAATTGCTGAAGCATCTTAATGCCGTGCTTCATTCTGCATCAAGAAAAGACCAAGTTCTATCCTGTTTCACTTTGTAATTCAGGGAGGACTGATAAAAAGTAAAGCAAGCTAGTCTCAGTTCCCTTTTCTGCTGTTCAGTAGCAATTAACTTCCAATTTTCTCCCATGTTCCCTTAATTCACTCAGCTCATTCTAATTCTGAGTAAAATGGCAATTTTATCATATGCATCTAATGACTTTCTTGGTTTCCCCCCCACCCTGAGTCCATCGGGATTGAAAAGCCGTGCGAGACGGACTAGGAGAGAGGTGGCCTCAGGGACTAGGCCACCCAGAGGCCATCCTTCAGAGGAATGGACAGAGTGCACCAGGACAGAGTGGACCAGGGGGAAGGAAGGCCTTCGCCACTAGCTTCCCTTCCAAAGGGGCAGTGGACAGGGGAGGACATAAGGAAACGCCGTCTGAGTTGGAAAGCAGAGGCAAGGGCTTGGGGCAGAGGGGGCAGCTAGGAGCTGGGAGCAGAAACCCTGGTGACTGGACTCGGTGACACTGAGTTTGAGAGCAGCTGAGTGGCCCGTTGCTTTATCATTCACTCTACGAGAAGCGACAACAGCGGGATGGAACCGAACCAAAATAAGAAAAACAAACAACAAACAAATAAAAACTCAAGCCAGCTGCTCTGGGGCAGATTTTAACTCAGGATGGTCCCATGTGTGTTGGAGTAGATCTGTACGCTAAGGTTTTCAATGGCTGATACATTATCTCTACACACCTGTATAAAAGGGGGTACCCCCAAAGAACTGGCTGTGATATGAAGGGGGTAGTGCATTTGGAGTTTGTTCCACCAGGTCAGATGGTTAATCAAGCTGTCTATGTAGAGGTTCTGAAAAGATGGTGTGACAGTGTGCGACAAAAAAGGGCCTGATGTGTGGCAGACGGGACTGCTTTTGCCACCACAACAATGCACCTGCTCACACAGTCAATTCAGGGAGGCAGTTTTTGGCCCAAACCAGCATGCCTCTCTTGCCCTAAGCACCTGACTCACCTGACCTTACTCCATGCGACTTTTTTTTTGTTTCTGTGAATGCAGAGGGACATGAAAAGACAGCGATTTGATGAGGTAGAAGAGGTGAAGAAAAAAACGAGGGAGGTGTTGTCTGTCAGCCATCCCAACAAATGAGTTTGAAAACAAATGCGTTGTTCTGAATCTGCACCCTAATGTGTCGGTATGGGTCATTTCTCAGAATGGAATCACAGACTTGACAAATGTATTAAGTGTAATGGAAAGTATTTTGAAGGTGATAAGGTTGTTTTGTAAAAAAAATTAAATACATAGCTTTGAAAAAGATCTGGGTTTTTGGATACTCCCATGTATATGAGTACACAGAAACACACACACACACACACACACACAGCCTATACCACCTGTGGTTGCATAGTGGTTACATCTCGGGCTGTTAACCCTAGGTCAGCAGTTCAAAACCACCAGCCACTCCTTGGGAGAAAGATGAGGCTTTCTCCTTCCTTAAAGAGATATTGTCTCAGAAACTCACAGTGACTATTCTGTCCTGTCCTATAGGATCACTATGAGTCGGGATCCACTTAGAGGAGCGAGTCTGAGTTTTTAAGTATATGAACCTGGTGGTGTAGTGGTTATGCATTGGTGGTATAGTGGTTATACATTGGTGGTGTAGTGGTTATGTATGGGTGTAGTGGTCATGTATTGGTGGTGTAATAGTTATGTATTGATTGGGCTCCTGGTGGTGTAGTGGTTATGTATTGTTGGTGTAGTGGTTATGTTTTGGTGTAGTGGTTATGCATTGGTGGTGTAGTGGTTATGTATTGGTGGTGTAGTGGTTATGTATTGGTGGTGTAGTGGTTATGTATTGGTGTAGTGGTTATGTATTGGTGGTGTAGTGGTTATGTATTGGTGTAGTGGTTATGTATTGGTGTAGTGATTATGTATTGGTGTAGTGATTATGTGTTGGTGGTGCAGTGGTTATGTATTGGTGTAGTGGTTATGTGTTTGTGGTGTAGTGGTTATGTATGGGTCTAGTGGTTATATATTGGTGGTGTAGTGGTTATTTATTGGTGGTGTAGTGGTTATGTATTGGTGGTGTAGTGGTTATGTATTGGTGGTGTAGTGGTTATGCATTGGTGGTGTAGTGGTTATGTATTTGTGGTATAGTGGTTATGTATTGGTGGTATAGTGGTTATGTATTGGTGGTATAGTGGTTATGTATGGGTGTAGTGGTCATGTATTGGTGGTGTAATAGTTATGTATTGATTGGGCTCCTGGTGGTGTAGTGGTTATGTATTGGTGGTGTAGTGGTTATGCATTGGTGGTGTGGTGGTTATGTATTTGTGGTGTAGTGGTTATGTATTGGTGGTATAGTGGTTATGTATTGGTGGTGTAGTGTGTATTGGTGTAGTTGTTATGTATGGGTGTAGTGGTTATGTATTGGTGGTGTAGTGGTTATGTATTGG
>NW_022103904.1:23059686-23072926 GCF_000313985.2 Echinops telfairi | reverse complement strand
GTGGTTATGTATTGGTGGTGTAGTGTGTATTGGTGTAGTTGTTATGTATGGGTGTAGTGGTTATGTATTGGTGGTGTAGTGGTTATGTATTGGTGATGTAGTGGTTATGTATTGGTGGTGTAGTGGTTATGTATTGGTGGTGTAGTGGTTATGTATTGGTGGTGTAGTGGTTATGTATGGGTGTAGTGGTTATGCATTGCTGGTGTAGTTGTTATGTATTGGTGATGTAGTGGTTATGTATTGGTGGTGTAGTGGTTATGAATTGGTGTAGTGGTTATGTATTGGTGTAGTGGTTATGCATTGGTGGTGTAGTGGTTATGTATTGGTGTGGTTATGTATTGGTGGTGTAGTGGTTATTTATGGGTGTAGTGGTTATGTCTTGGTGGTGTAGTGGTTATGCGTTGGTGGTGTAGTGGTTATGCATTGGTGTTGGGGTTATGTATTGGTGTAGTGGTTATATATTGGTGGTGTAGTGGTTATGTATTGGTGGTGTAGTGGTTATGCGTTGGTGGTGTAGTGGTTATGTATTGGTGTAGTGGTTATGTATTGGTGTAGTTGTTATGTATGGGTGTAGTGGTTATGTATTGGTGGTGTAGTGGTTATGCATTGGGCTACTAACTGTAAAGCCATCAGTTTCAAAACACCAGTGACTCCAGGAGAAAGAAGAGGCTTTCTACTCCCATAAAGAGTTAGTCTTGGAAACCCTCACAGGCAGGTTGATCCTGTCCTCTGGGGTCCCGATGAGTTGGAATCCATTTGACGGCCATGACTTTGGGTATCTATTTGGAAGTAGATTTCCAGGTCTGTTGCAGAGCCATTGCTAGGAGGATTTAAACCCTCAGTCTTTGGGTTTGTAGTCAGACGCTTTACTGTTTGAACCACGCAGACACCCCCAGAGAACAGCTGTCCCGTGTATCGGGAAGAGAGGCCAGGGCTGTTCACAGCTTGTCTCTATGCTCCATGAAGGTAGAGACCGTCGGTGTCTGCCATCCAGCAGCTGCACGGCCTCCTGTGTAGTCGGTGCCACATAACACAAGCTGCTGTGGAGTGGAGTCCCACCTATCCTGACCCCAGGTATGTTGGAGTCGGAGTGTGACTCCATAGGGCTTCGGTGGCTGGTTTTTCTGAACGAGGTCACCAGGCTTTTGTTCTGAAGTGCCTCTGGGCAGACGCAAACCTTCAACCTTTCCGTGATCAGCCAAGCCTGCTAATTGTTTGCACCTCTCCTAGTTGGTGCACAAAATACACTTGGGGTCTTCATGTGGGATCCTTGACTTCGCATTGTGTGTTTAGATCAGCCAACCTGCTGTAATCTGCCAGGGTTTTCTCTAGTATCACAACGAAACATCCCTGCATTGCCCTGCTGTGCTGAACCCACTGTTTACTGAGTTTCATTTTTGATCAATCATTGATTTCGACTTTTGAAGGCTGTGCTCCATCAAAAGAACAGTGTTTTCCATTGTGTCGACCAGCCAGCGCCATGGATGGGAATCTTATGTTTAATTCATATTTCTTCTTAAGAGACCCATGATTTTTCTCTCTAGCAACTAGGATCGCTTACTCCATTCCTGGTGTTCTGAATCTTCACCCTGATGCGTCTGGGTGTGGGTCTTTTCTCAGTCATTTTGCTCTAGTGCCTTGTGGGGGCCTTTAAATTTGAGATCAATTTTCTCGTTAGCTGGGGGAACTCTTCTGTCCGTTTTTCCTTGTTTCCCTGTTCTAATATGGGAGTCCCCTGGTGGTGTGAGTGATTAAGTGCTTGGCTGCCACTGAAGGGTTGGCAGTGTGAATTCACCCAGAGGCGCCCCGGCAGAAAAGTCTGGTAAGCGCCTTCTGACAGCAGCCACCGAGAGCCGAGAGCACAGGTCTGCTCGGACACACACAGGGCCGTGTTGAGTCAGGCTTGGCTCAGACACAAGAGGTGTGGCTTGGCTTTTGTTCTAATAGATCATTCTGGGGTTTCACATTTTAATTTGTTTGACCTTCTTGGTTTGATGCATTCATCTGGGTGAATTTCTCACTTTTGTCCTTCCAGCCTTCCAACGAAAATTTGAAACAAACTCTGGCAATCACGCGGTGACTATTTTAAAGTTTGCTCTTGTTTATGGGTTCATTATGACTTCTTTCCCCCATCAATCCCTGTGAGGAGGAGGTAGTGGCTCAAATCCCTGAGCTCATCCATCAGGCAGTGGAAGTGGAGCGGCCCTGAGTAGTGGCCATGGAGTGGCCGGTAGCAAGGCACATGGCTTCCACTGCTGGGCCAGCTTCTGGATGCTCCTCACACAGGAGACCATCTGGACCATGATGGTAAGGACTGAAGGACAGTTTGAACTGCTGAGTCTTCTTCCAAAAGGAGTTAGAGTCAAGACTGACTCAGAACCTTGGAGCCAAATAGGAAAAACGAATCAAATCAAACCCAAACATTTTTTGGAGATGTGGTAGTGTCCAGTAGGAGCCAAACTGAGAACACTAGATACCCCAAACAGCTCTGTGTGAAAAGTAGGCCAAGCCAGGACCACAGATCCTGAAGCATGGAGGAGAGGAGCTGGCGATCTCAATAGAGGGGAAGGTGCCCAAGGAGAGTTCTCCTATCTCTTTGACCCGATAGCAGATCCTTCATAGAAGATAACAGCTTCCATTGAAGTCATCTCAAAGCATCATCATGCTCATCTACCCGGATGTCACTAACAACATGGGACCCAGGCAGAATTGTACCAGGGAAAGACCTCAGAGGCCAGGACAGGTCTACAGGAACACCATCATCCTGGACAAAGAAGGGGAACTAGGATCTCCCGTCTAGGTAGCCTGGGGAGATTAAGGGTCACCCACGCTACAAATTGGAAGAGGGACAGGACTATAAAGGGGATTGGGAGGCTGGAGGACGACCTTAGAAAAGGTGACCTTCAGTTCGGAAAAAGATAGTAGTGGAGTGGTCCACCAAGTGTCTTTGACAGGTAAAACCAGAGCTTACAGGGGGCATGGGAGGATCTGAAGGGGTGGCAACAATAGGCAAAAGCTGCCTTCTACCGGGAACCCATACCTATAGCAAAGATGCCTAAGCATGGCGAAGACCATCACAAAGTCTGCTCTTCATGAGGAGACAAAGTCCAAAGCAACCAGGGTCAGAGGCAGTCATGTTTATTATAGTTGAAAAAAAGTTTTACGGCCAGTCTTCAAGCGATAGCTCCCCAGGATGGCAGCCGCCATGGGCTCCGAAGTAAAAGTCTCTTGTAATTTCGGACTGCTAGAAGAAGGCCAGAAAGGAGTAGGAGCTGGCACACACAGTTAGCTGGGTTCCAGAAGATGACGAAGACATGACACAAGATGGACAGGGATGATAATTGGGCCTCCAAGAACAATTTATGAAACCCGGATATACAGCCTTAAAATGGAATATAGACCTGAATATTATCCAGAATCACTCTCCTTTGTAAGATTTCTAACAAAAATTAATATGAATGGAGTTAATAATTCTAATGGAGTAGTGAACCCAAGAACCATATCAGTGCTAGCAAAATGGCAGAATTCCTACAGCATCAAAGTTTCCTGCAAGAAATCTGGCGCCTAATGATGTCTAAAGAAAATGTGAAACTCCCTCAGCTGCTCAAAGGGCAGTGTTATAGCAATTAATCACCAAGAAAAGCCACAGGTCCTCCCCTCCCCACATTCCATTTAAGCAGTCTTCATTTTCCAAGTAGTACTTTAAAATAAAATAAAAAAACATTTTATTGAGAGCTCTTACAGATATTATAACAATCTATAATTAAATTAGATCAAGCTGCCACTATCAGTTTCAAAACATCTTCTGTCTTCTTGAACTCTGATACAAGTTCCCCTTTGTCCCCTCCCTTCCCCACCCTACCCTCCAGGAACCCTTTTTATTATATATTATGATTATTTTGCTGTATTTACACCATCCAATGTATCGGTTCACCTACAATTCTGTTATTCACTCCCCTTGAGTGGGATTATACAGTCATCATTGCTATCAGTTCTCCTTTCCCCCCATTCCTTCCCATACCCTCAGGGAATCATTACTCCTGTTACTATTTCTGAAGGGTTTGTCTATCTTGGATTTCATACATCAAATGATCTTAATTATACAAATGAACATACACAGGCCTAAGAAGATTTATAATGTAAAACAAAGACCATAATAGTCAGGGGAGAAAACATTAAAGAACTAGAGGATAGTTATGTGTTTCATCAGGCAATACTGCACCCTGGATACATCATCCTTCTATGTGGCCCTTGTGTGAGGGATTGACCAATTATCTAACAGGTGGGCTTTGGGTCTCCACTTTGTCTATGCTCCTTCATGTAAACCTGATTGTTTGTTTTGGAACTTCTGATACCTATTCCCCTAGACACCTCATGATCATACAGGCTGCTGTGCTTCTTCCATGTGGGCTTTGTTGCATCATGGCTCTGTAGTTGCCTTTAAGACCCCAGATGCTGTATCTTTTAATAGTAGTGTATTTTTAAGATATGTCTTGCAGACCTCAAAGTACTGTAAAAGAAGCTCCCATTCGAGGGAAAGTTATTTTAAGACTGTACATGATACTGGTTTTTGTCCATTTGAAAGATATAAGTTGTGTTATTAATATCTCGAGAAGGAGAGAAAGAGACAAAGCTCTGAAGATGGGAGTGCTTCGTAATGGGAAACAGTAGGAAAATCCCCTTTGAGAAATCTGGGGAGAAATCATAGTGGTCTGCGGAGTTAATGGGAGAAGAAGAAATTAAAACAATGAAGAAGTTTGGATGAGAGAGGACAGGTGTAAAGGATTAGCTAAGAAGGGATTCAGGGCGTACTACTTTCCTATTGCTGCAATAATAAATGGTACAAGTTTAGTGGCTTAGAATAACAACAACAACAAAAAAAACATATAGTTCTGGAGGTCAGAAGTCTGCAATTGGATCATATAGGGCTAAAATCGAAGGTGTTGGCAGGGCTTTTTGAGGCTCTAGAGAATGAGTTCCTTGCTTCTTGCACCTTATACTGATCGTTTACATCCCTTGATTGACAATCCTGTTTACCCCTGGTGGCAGAGTGATTACTTGTTGGGCTGTTAACCACAAGGTCAGCAGTTCAAAACCACCTGCTGCTCCTCAGGAGAAAGACAAGGCTTTGTACTTCTGTAAAGAGTTATACTCTTGGAAACTCGGAGGGGAACTCTACTCTATAGGACTTGATGAGTCCTATGACTTGATGGCAGTAAGTTTGGCTTGAGCTTGAGTTTTAATAATCTTTAATCAGTGGCATCATTCTGGCCCATGTTTCTCTTTTCTTTTCTGATTGACTCTCCTATTTCCCTCTTGTTGAAAGCCAAGAGGACTTGAAGCACTTGTAGTCTGAACAAGATCAGACTACAGCCTTTGGTATGAATTAGACCTCAACATAAAGAAAACAAAAATCTTCAAAATTTGACCTATAAGCAATGTCATGATAAATGAAGAAAAGGTTGAAGCTGCCAAGGATTTTATTTTACTTGGATCCACAAGCAGTGCCCATGGAAACAGCAGTCAGGTAATGTCCGTCTCCAATCCCCAAGACGCAGGAGTGCAGCCTGCTTCCTCTGCTTTCTTTCGCCTCAATAACCAATCTACCAGAACACTCCTTTGTTGTTCTTTTGAAACATATTATTTTCATTTATTTGACAGCTTTATTGGCATTCTATCCATATATTATATAATTTGATACTTCAAAGAAGAATTGTACAATCTTTAACACAATCCATTTTAGAACATTATCTTCTTCCTTGTATTGGTTGTTATTTGGGTACTTTTTTTCCATCTTGAAAAATTATACACAAGAAAACATTCTCCATTTCAACAACTTCTACATGTGTAATTCAGTGTCGTTGGTTATACTCTTCATGTTGTACAACCGTTATTGATATCCCTCTCCAAATTGTGAAACCTATTATTTATTCAACTACTTTTCATCCCCTCCACCTTTTCTATCTGCAAACAGTCTACAATGGCCTCTTCCCTAGATTTCTACATAACTCCTCTCTTTGGCCCACTTTTCGCCCCTCCATACATTCTTCAGAGATTATCAGTGGTTTTTTAACATTAAAAAATGCAATGCAGATGACTTAAATCTCTTATTAAAATCGTGTGATGGCTTCCTATTACACTTGAATAAGACCCAATTCCTCACCATCTCTGCAAAGACATGACCTAGCATCTACCTGTCGTTCAACGTCACCTCCTTCTACTCTTCCCCCAGTGTATCCGGTTCCAGTCTGGTCAGTCTCCCTGCTCCCTTCAAAAGGACACGCTGATTCCCACCTCAGCGTCTTTAACTTTGGTGCTGATTTCCTTTGGGATTCTGGTCCCAGGGTGTTTTTTTCTTCTCTCTCTCCTCACTCATATCTCTACTCAGATACCACTACTTCCCAGACACCTTTTCTGGATGGTTTATCTAGAAGATTGCCTTCTGCTACCCCTGCCTCAGCCCTCTTATTACACACGATTGTCTTCATAGATTCAACATCTGAAACGGAGTTATTTTATTACCTCGGGTCTAGTCTAGTTGAAGGACAGGAGTCCCTGGAGGATGCAAGTGGTTACGAGCTTGACTCATCAGAAGGTTGGCACTTCAAATCCACTAAAAGGCACCTCTGAAAGATCACAGCCCTGGAAGGCCTATGGAGCAGTCTGTTCTACTCTGTACTCATGGGCTCGCCACTATTGGAATGGGCTTGATGGCAACTAACAGCAGTTGGAAGATGGCGAAGGTGTCCATCCATAGGGATACAAAGCAAGGGAAGGAACCTGTAATGGAATAATTATCTGGGCCACATCCATACTACAAAGCATTCTCAAGCATCAACCATGAGCTAGGCACTGTACCAGGGGACATGGTTAGAAATAGTGATTAGGTCTTCCTTCTCAAGGTCTCAAGGTCTAGTGTGAGGAGAGTTATGTCTATGAAAGCCTGCAAGCACAGAGGAAGTGGTGTGCATTGAGTCACCAAGAAACCCAAACTCACTGCCATCAAGTCGATACTGACTCATAATTCAATGTGGCAGGACAGAACTGTCCCCATGAGTTTATAAGATTGTAACCCTTTATGGGAGTAGAAAGCCTCATTTTTCCCCTCAGAGAGGCTGGTGGTTTTGAACTACTGACCTTGTGATTAACAGCCTGATGAATAACCACTACACCACCAGGGTTCCTTTGTGTCTTGGAGTAAAGAGGATAATATTAACCCCAAAATCATTGTCACTGAAGTGATCCTGAATCACAGTGACTGTATAGGATAGAGTAAAATGGCTCCATAGAGTTTTTGAGGCTGTAAAGCTTTAGGGAAACAGGCTGCCTCATCATTCTCTCATGGAACAGCCGATGGCTTCCAGTTGCCAATCTTTTGGTTAGCAATCCAGTGCCACTTAACCCATTGTGCCGCCAGGGCTCCAATGGGGAATAACAGGGCGTATGAATAATAACCAACATACATCTAATTTCCAAAATGTGACACCAACTCATACTCTCACCCCCCAACTTCCTCCTTCTAACCCCAACCACCCACAGCACACTTCTCTTGTGTACTTGGAGTTGGGTCTCCACCAGTTAAAATACTGTCCCTCCAGCTCATGCCAAAGAAGCAGATGCCAGCTTCCCTGTTAGTCATCACTGTCACCTGTGTGTTCAAGAATTTGGTAGAAAGACTCATGGAATTCACAGAAACTATCGCCTATATGACAGTTAAGCAATTTGTTACAAACAGAAAGAATACCAGCATGATGATACCTCCAGCAATGTCAAGGTGAGACTGTTAGGAGACTTCCACTGTCCTAGGGATGGGCCTCACTCCCACCAAGAGTATGTATATTTTCATCAGTCCCTGAGCTTTCAAAACAGCATTTCCTAAATCCCCTATTGATTGGGGCCTCAATGAATATGCATGACTTGGGCCTTAATACATAGTTATGACAACCCAATAAATGAATATGCATGACTGCATCATATTCCCTCTCCTTTCCTGAGGTTAGTTCCCCAAGTGTGGGGCCACTGTCGTCTGAATTTGTCGGGTCATGTTAGAAAATAAAGGCATCTTGATTGCCTGGATGATTTTCAGAAACCGAGAGAACTTCAACATCTGCCGGGGATGAGATGTACAGGAGAAGGAGGACAGGGGATGTTGGGTTAGGTTGTACATGGAAAGGTCCTGAGCCTGGGCAGCAGCTGTGAGAATGGTGGAACCTTCAGTCTGTGATCAAAGAGAGGAAAAGCTTGTATGTGACAACACATGCAGTCTTCAGGAGTCCTCTACCCTGCACCCAGGGTGGTCAGAGATCAAGAGTGGTTGAGCTCAGGACATAGCTGATGATCAGGAGACTGAAGAGTGGGTTCATCGGCAGCAGGGTCTGTGGTTGAGAGGAACTCTGAAAAGGGAGGGAAGCATAGGAACTCCTAGAAAGGACTGGATTATTGGGTCAGTTCTTTCTGGGGCCAAGTGCCCCTGGGCCCTCCATACTTTTTGGCGGTGAGCTTCAAGCACCTATAAACCCACCCTATTCTCCACAGAGTGTAATAACGGGAGCCTTGGGCTGACTCATGAGGACACATTGTGATCTATATTGTCTGGCTTTGGCTACACATGAGCTTTCTGACAATGTTTCTGACAGCCTAAGTCATTGAAGAAGGGTGGACCCCATTCAGTATGATGGGGAATTAGTTCATTTCTATGCCAATGAAGTGACTGAGGTCTACCAGACGGATTGGTCAGTTCATGGTTCTCGTGGGTGGACCATGCCTTGAAAGTGACAAGGAATAGGTTTACATAAGAGTCCATCCCTCTTACAAATAGGGTGCACGAGCCCACACAATAGGATTAAATCACTTAATCCTATACCTAACCAGTTCCTTTGCAAGACAACCATATTGCCCCATAACCATTCCTGTATAATGATAAACCCAAAGGCAGACAGGTCATATATACAAGGAGACTTCAAAAAGTTTGTGGGAAAATAGAATAAAAGGACAATGGAATTTTCCCATGAACCTTTGTATAAAAGTCCCTGTGTATAAAAGAAACCCTTTGCATTACAAAAACATTCTGGCTTAGGTGGACGGCGCAACAGCAAGACAGATGCTTAGCAAATGCTTCATGAATAAACACCAGACCATTTATACCTAGTTTCATGAAAAAAAAAATCACTTCCTGCTACTGAGGTAAACAACCTGGTCTCTGAATACTGACTACATAATGTGCCAAAATGGTTTTATATTTCCAAGTACTCATTTTGAGATGACTGTATTCTAAGCCCTGTATTCTATATTTAGTCCAGATCATTTGTTTTTCGCTTACAATAATGTTTAATGCTTGGTTTGCCTTCTGCATTTACCTGTGCGGGAATGAATGATTGGAGCCTCTGGGTGGTCTAAAGAGTGCTTGGCTGCTAACTGCAAGAGCAGAGGTTCAAGCTTATCCAGAAGCACCTTGGAATAAAGGCTTGGTGGTCTGTTGTTGACAAATCAGCCCTTGTAAAGTATTTGATGATCTTGGGGTGGATAGTGCTTTAGTGTAAAACATACACTTTTCACAACCCATGCTTGTGATCATTAGGTTTTTTGATCATTAGGTCATCTTGATCAGGTAATCGTTCTATTTTTCATCATTCTATGTTTGTGTTTTTCTCACCTTCAAGTAATCCGGAACTTAACACAGAAGGGAGAACTTGAGGGCCTTGCTAAGTGAACTGCTGATGTTTGGATGCACAAGGGAAGTCTGTAAGAAACACACGGCCCTCTCTCCTCCCTGCGCCCCACACCATCCTCGCTTGCTTTTTCACTCAGTTCTGATTGGTAACTCCTGACCTGACACTCTTTTGAGACTTTGCTTTCCTGTCCTCTGTCGGGGTGCCCTGGGCCTACCCCACGACCTTAGGATCACAGGGAAAAGCATGCTAACTCCAGTTTAAGAGCTCAGATCTAGATGGAGTGATGCTAGTCCACACTTTCTAGGGCTCAGTTGAAATAAGAACTAATTGGTATTCTTGATTGAAGAACTTCTCAGGGCCTTTATATAGTGCTATCATTATATATATATATTATACTGTATATCAAATCTATTGCCACTGAATCATTTCCAACTCACAGTGATCCTATAGGACAGAATTTAACTGTTTCACAGGGTTTCTAAAATTATAATATTTTTACAGAATCTGACTGAATCATCTTTATATTTCTATAGAGACAGTAACTAGATTAATGATTCCTTGGGGCTATGACAGGGGAGCTTGGGGGGGGGGCGGGGAATGGAGAGTTAATTACAATGAGTACAAGCATGAAGAAATCTTCGAAAACGGATTGTGGTGGTAATTGTACAATTCTTCCTGATGCGATTGAACTATTGAATTGTATGATTTGTGAACTATCTGCCAATAAAACTGAACTATTGAACTATTGAATTGTATGATATGTGAACTATCTGCCAATAAGACTGTTCGGGAAAAAAAAAGTGTTGCTGTCAAATTCCGGTGATTTTCCATTTCTCCCCACGGCATACCCCAACCTCTGGAATGATGAGCAAGACTGACAGGCCATCCGGTCAGCAGTCGGTCTTAGGTTTTCCAGGTGCCAAACTGATTCCAGCTCCAGGAGACCCTTGTCTGCCAGCATACACTGCGCTGCAGGGGTTTCAATCCCTGCGCGCTTTTGGAAGTATCCCGGCAGGTCTTCTTCCGCGGTGCTTCTGGGTGAATTTGAACTGAGGCCCTTTCAGTTAGTAGTTGAGTCCTTAACCATCTGGGTCACCAAGGGAGGATGAGGCCAAGATTGTTGTGATTTAAATAAAATTACATTAAAGTTAGCAGTTCTCCTTCTGAGAATACATTTTAAGGAAAAAAAACCTAAGTATGAAAAAAAAATAGACAATTTAGATGTTCCTCTATTAGGGGAAATATCAGATAAAAATTACAACAAGAGGATAATTAATAATTCTGGTGTACTGATTTGGTAGAATGTTATTTAGTGATTAAAATAATAATCATGGAGTCTCATAGTAACATGGACATAATTACATAATGTGATACAAGTTTATACATAAAGCATGATTTAAGTAATATAAAGCAACCAGAAAACCTATGAAGGGAAAAACTTAAGCAAATATATCAACATAAAACAATAATTATTACTTGAATGGTGGGATAAAGAACTTTTTTTTCCCCTTTTCTTTGTTTTACCCCACATTGTTCAAATTTTCTAAAGTGAAATTAAATTACCTTTATAATGGGACATAATGAAGAAACTTAAAATTAGTCTTGCTTAAGCTATTGTTTAGAAAATGTACTTAATGATGCCTCACAAAGGTATTTTTCATTGTTCAGTAAGGTTGTTTTTGTGATGCTACATATTTTTTTCACAATTCATAGCTAGAAAAAGGTGACTCTTTAGCATATTGTGTTTGTCGTGACTTGTGTGTTGCTGTAACTGGAAGCTATGCTACTGGTATTTCGAATACCAGCAGAGTCCCCCTGGGTAGACAGGCTTTATCAGCGTTTCCAGACTAAAATCAGACTAGGAAGAGAGAATAGGCTGGCAATCTATGAAAGACTAACCACTGGTAAACGTATGACCCAAGGCAGAGCATCTTTGACATCGTGCTGAAAGCTGAGATCCTCAGATTGGAAGGCACTCAAAAGGCATCTGGGGAAGAGCTGCCTCCTCAAAGTACAGTCAACCATCAGGACGTGGAAGGATGAAGCTTTGGGGACCTTCATTTGCTGATGGGACATGACTCAAAATGGGAGGAAACCGCTGCAAACATATATTAATCTTTGAAACAGCCATGTACAAAGTATGAGTCAAGAACATTGGAAATCATAACCATTTCAATGGCTCTCATGAAGACTGACATCCAAGACACTAGTGAGCTGGAATGGACTGGCATTCACCGTATTGAGCCAGACAATATACCGGGCATGACAAATTCAAGAGGAATTGGCATCCCATCCATTGTCAAAAGAATATTTCAAGATCTGTCTGGAAGTACAGTGGTCTGTGATAGGATAAGATGGATACATCTTCAAGGAAGTACACTTCATACAGTAATTATTCAAATGTATGCACCCACCACTAAAGCTATTGATGAATAAACTGAGGAATTTTATTAACATCTTTATTCTGAAATTGATCAAATATGCAATGGAGATGCATTGATATTAATTGTAACTGTGTTCAAAAGTTGGGAACAAAGAAGATCCAGTTGTTGGGAAATATGGGCTTGCTGATAGCAACAAAGCTGACATTTGAATCATGGAATTTTTCAAGATTCTTCCTTCAAATACTTCCTTCCAACAACTTCTTCCTTCAGATACCCTTTTGCAACAACATAAATGGCAACTAGACACGTGGACCCACCAGGTGGGATACATATGGATTAACCTGCGTACACCTGTGGGAACAGATGTTGGAGAATCAGCAGCCCAAACAAGACCAGGGAGCAAGGGTCATCAACAACCTGTAATATGCAGATGCCATAAACTTGCTGGCTGAAATCTCAGAGGAATCGAAGCACTTGTTAATGAATATCAAAAGCTACACTCTTTACTATGAATTCCAAATCAATGTCTAGAAAATAATATCCTCCCAACTGGATTAATAGACAGTAGCATGACAAATGGTAAAAAGATTGATGTTGTCAACAACTGCTTTTTATTGGATCCTCAACCAATGCCCATGGAAGCAGCAGACGATGTATTGTATGTGGGCAAATTTGTTGCCAAAGACCCCTTTTAAACTCTTCAAGAACAAAGATATCACTTTGAGGACTAATGTGCACTTGACCTAAGCCATGGTATTTTCAATGACTTCACATGTATGACTGCTGGACCACAGAAGACCGGAGAGGAATTGATGCGATTGAATTACGGCGTTGGTGAAGGATACTGAAAGTACTGGGGGCAGCTGAAGAAGGCTAAATGTACACGTATTTTGGAGGATGTTGGGCCAGAATGTTCTTTAGAAGAGACTACAGCAAGACGTTGTCTCATGTACATGTTGTCTCATGTATCAGGAGAGACCGTGTCCTGGAGAAGGACATCAAGCTTGGCCGAGTAGAGAGTCAGTAAAAATGGTGGGAGACCCTCAAAGAGATAGAATGACATAGTGGCTGCAACAATGGGCTCAAACAAAAGGGTTGTGAGGATGGCAAATGGCCAGGTAGTATTTCTTTCAGCTGTGCATAGGGTGGCAATGAGTTAGGGTGCATAGGCTGTGCATAGGGTGG
>NW_022103904.1:23030336-23059261 GCF_000313985.2 Echinops telfairi | reverse complement strand
CATAGGTTGTGCATAGAGTGGATAGGGTGTTAGGGTGCATAGGCTGTGCATAGGGTGGCAATGAGTTAGGGTGCATAGGGTGGATAGGGTGTTAGGGTGCATAGGCTGTGCATAGGGTGGCAATGAGTTCGGAGGCACCTGGCAATGGTATTTTAAAAGTAGATAAAAGTGTTTTAAGAGTTAATTTTTGTGTTCTTCTAGAATGTCCCAGGGACAGTCCTGTCCTGTAGGGTTGCTGTGAGTCAGCACTGATTCCGTGGCAGTGGGTTCGGTGTTTATAATTTGGATCTAGAACCTAAGAATTTGCTATGATGATTAGACTTGCCAGTTGGGTGTTGTTAGTTGGACCTTGATGTTTATTATCTCATAATTGCACCAACAATCTCTCCCATCCTTGCCATTGTCCTAGAACCAAACTCAATCAACCCAAGCTGAGTGATGGTATACATCACCCTTTTGATGCTGTGATTCGACATTCCACTTCCGGAGTTGGGTCTCTCTTAAAGAATTAAAATCCACCAGGGACAAGGACTGAGACTATTTCTGGTTCTTTGCTCTTTTGTGCCTCAAATTTGTAATCCCCACTTTTGGTATTCATCTGCGGATTTTCTCAATCCTCCTCTATCCCACAGTCTCTGGAATCTTTCTTTTCTAGATTTCTGAAAACGTCTCTTCTAGCAATTATCACGTCTACCTCTCTCCTTTGTTTACTTCTAACTCAGTGTCACTTAAACACACACACACACACACACACACACACACACACACACACACACACACCCCTTTCCTTGCTGGACAAAGGAGGAGAAGAAACTAAATAGACAAAAGGCAGAAGTCTCTTTAGCGACCATGTGGCTAGGCACTCTAGGCTCACTTGCAGAATCTTCATATGATACACATTGCTTGTTGTCTTTAACGGGCCCTTCCACTTCCACTGAAGGAGTTGGCTGCCATGTTTGCTGATTGTCCTCACATGTACATTTTACATCCATCTTCTGGTCTACTGATTTTACCCTGCTCTGCTCCCCATTGTCTGTCAGTGATGATTTCAGCAGTTACTGGTATAATTCCCCACTCTTCTATTTTATCCTTCATTGAATGAAAAGTCCTCGAATTAACCTTATAGGACATGGCATTCTGTTGACCCAAAGTCTTCTCCGAGACACAATTCCAGGCTCCTTAGAATGGTATCCCACTTCTTCAAGGACCTGACATCGATCTGCTTATCTCATTACTCATAACAAATGAGTTTCTGAACATATTGTGCTTCATTCCTCCCACCTAACTTCCCTCACCCTGAGTTTTGCCTAAATGTGTCTCCTTCTTGGTGGGCCATTCCCCACTGAACTTGTGAAAAACTCTTACTCAGTCTTCATAGCTCAGGTCAAATTGTCACTTTTCCCATAAAGCCTCCTCTTAGACCTTCATTCGGAAGGAATCTTTACTTCTCGTGTGTTATTATTATTATTTTTAATTCAGTGTTTAAAAAAATGGTTAGTGTCTTAGTTATGTAGTGCTATCACAGAACTCCCACTTATGGGTGGCTAACAAACAAACGCATTAGCTCACAGTTTAAGAAGTTAGAACTCAGGGACAAGGGTTCTTTCTCTGATGGCTCTGGAAGAAGGTTCTCCGCTCCTTGAGTCTCTGTTCCTGGGTGAGAGCAGTATACCTTGGCATCACTCTTCCCTCCTTTGTGCCCTCTTGCTAGTCCACTTCATCTCTTTTGTATCTCTAAAGGGATAGGCCTCCTCAATAGTCATTCTTATGAATCGATCCCTAAAGATATAGGTGCTATAGCAAGGTGTGGTGATGAAATCAGATGGTGTTTGGCTATCAGAAAGAATAACTTCTCGGGTCTTAAAGGCTCATCTTTACACAAGCATCCATCTAAGCGAGGTGTCAACTAAGTCCACAAGGAAGAAGCACAGCAGCCCGTGTAATCCAAGGATTATAAATAGCAGAATCTAAAGCAGGAGGAGGGAACAGTAGCACAACTGAAATGCTGAACACTAGGTCGGTAGAAAGCTATGGTGACAATGGAAGCCCCAAATCCATCTGCAGGGTCCCCAAGCAGATTAAGCCCCCTGTGAATCCCTTCTGACCGTAGTCCTGGGATGTGAATAACCTTGCTATCAGAAAGAAAACATTGGAAGTTGATTATGGCAGCTAGAGTTAGGTTAAAATAAAACATCATTTGGTTTCCCTCTTGACTCATTTTGAAGTTACTTGTTTTTAATTTTTTTTTTTGCTTTCTTTTCCATTGAAGTTTTTCTCCATTTTATTTTGTCATGTTGTGTGCCTATTGTTGTTTGTGTTTTGTATGATTTTCTGAATATGAAATCCAGGATAGGTAAATCTATGGCCCTAGCAATAGGATTAATAATTACTCAGGGGCATAGCAGGGGAGGTTTAGGGGAAAATAGGGAGCTAACAACAATGAGTACGAAGAAAAAGGAAATGTCATGAAATGGATTGTGAAGATGATTGCATAACTCTTCTTAATACGATTGAACTGCTAAACTGTATGTTATGCGAATTATATGCCAGTAGAACTATTGAGAGAGAGAGAGAGAGAGAGAGATTGGTTTAAGAGGCACCTATCGCTAATACTGTTCTTGTTAATGTAACATAGAAAACTCATTCCCAAATTATATTATAGCCACTACAAGGATTAGCATTTACAACTCATCTTGGGGGGACACAATTCAATCCACAAAGTTATTTATGTCTTTGGTTAGTTGTATCTTTATCTTACATACTGGGGGCAGGGGTGGATGATAACATTGTGCTCATCTTCCTATCCCTTTCTAACCCAGCACACTAAAAGCAGCTGTCGGGTAGTCACCTTCTACTCGTGGGGACCCCCCTAGGGGGGAGTCGACGTTTGCTCTGGAGGGTCTCCAGAGGCTGATTTGTCAGAAATCCATCTCCAGGTCTTTCTTCTGAGGCGGCTCTGGGTGAATGCAAACCCTCAGCGTTCCGTTAGCTACTGAGCCTGCTAACCATTTGCACCACCCAGCGTCTTTGCGCTGCACCCAGTGGGTGTTCAATTCATGCTTGCCAGTTTAAATTTGAAAAGCCGGAAGTCTCTTGTTTACAAGGAATATTTATAGTCTGGCTATTTTTCTTCAACCACTCATTTTGTTAGTATAAGCATATGCTTCGATGCAACTATCTTTATTTAAAAGTGAGGAGATTTTTTTCTTTTTCTGGGGGTGGGGTGAGGGGGATAAAGCCCAGGCAACGTGAAATAATGAAGTATTGCATTTTGCAGCCAATATAGTTTTTACTTTCCATTCTAATTTATTTCTTGTCTAGGAGGGGTTATAGTCAGGTTGAGAACAATTTTCCTGCTTTTCAAATGTCTGAAAAATGATCAACTTTGATTAGGTTACAGCTCTCTTGCATCTGTCTATATGATTAGTTCCTCCTGGAATGCACAAAAATAAGACTCTTAATATGGTCCACTGACTGTTGTTAGTGATTATGAAAATATTAGAACAATTATTGTATGGATATACAGCCTCAATTACTATATAATTTTATATTATAATAGAACACGATTATTCCTATTTATCTTCAATATGTTATGAATTAGAACAATTTGAGACATAATTCTGACATAAATAAAAATAGATTTTAATCTTTAGCATCTGTTGAACAAAAGCTAAAAACCACTTTTATCTATCATAGAATTGGGAAAAAAACCCTGTAATTGAAAAATGAGTGAGCAGGTGTAGCCTGCCTGGCCAGCATATGTTGATGGAGTATGTTTTTAGTATGTCATTTGAGGCCGTGGTACCAGACTGCAGAGAACAATACATAATTCATTACCACGTTCGAACAGAGCAGTGTCTATGAAGCTTTTCCTTGGGCTGAGTGCCGTCTTGGCTGTTGCCGAATTTTGGTGAGCAGATTGAGTGATAATTTTAGGCTTCTAAAATCAGTCTGTGTCCCCTCAGTCACATGATGTCATAAGCAGCTGGTGTTGCCTTGGCAACTTCACAGAATCAAAGTGCTGCTTTTGGTAAAACTTTGAGTCATGTGACCAAGCTCTGTAGCTGGGGAAGACGACACAAAATTATTACTTGCTTAGTTCTCCACCAAAACAAACCCAGATTCACAGAAGGGAAAAACAAATCCAGAACTCAAAGTCCCGTCTGAATTAATTGCCCGCCTTGCCATCGTCTGAAAGCCAATTGTGTTTGACTTTGTAAGTTCCACATGCTCCCCTCCCCGGATCACTTCAAGACTCGTCACCTCCTTTCCCCAGGCCTCCCTATGACCCAGAACGGAATATCCATTCCTAGGAAGTTAGCAAGTCCAGGAGAAGGGTGACAAACGAGGAACCTTGGCTCGATGACCGTTAGCCCTGCTCCAGGGCGAGGTAGGAGGCAGAGAGCACTATTGGGTCAGTGTTTCCATGCCCATCGTCCACCATAGATCCGTGCTTCATTTTTGGCTGGGGCGCTTCACACACACGCCATCCGCTGGGCTGCTGAAGAACTTCCAGTGTAAGACGGAGTACGGAGGAGAGAAGGACTCGGAAGAAAAGCTCTATCAATCACAGGCTTATTTGTACATGGGTTCACCCTCAGTTAGTGCAGTCCATAGACCCCTAAATACAACATGCACATTTTGATGGGGTTGAGGCTGGTGGCTGTATGAAATTACCATAGGAGACAGGGTGGAAAGGGGCCAGATCCAAGATCCATTGCATTTTAGCATTTAGAGGTGAATCAGGAATGGCCGGGAACTGGCGGGAGAAGCCCGAGAACAGGTGAAGCGAAGGCATCTAGCATGTCTACCGTCGTGTGAAGGAAGCGAATCAGAATTCAGGTAATCCTGCTCACTGCCATTGCCTCTGGTGTGATTTTTCCTGTCCAGTTCACTTGTCCACAGTCCTATGGGAGGCTTCGTTTTGTTTGTTTATTTTCTTTCAGTAATTTGAACGGTCTGTTACGATGGGTGCAGCCAGAAGGCTCCTTAGAAGCAGGGATGGCAAGACTTTGTCTCACATACTTTGGACATGTGATCAGGAGAGACCAGTCCCTGGAGACGAACATCCAGCTTGGTAAAGCAGAGGGGCAGAGAGAAAGAGGAGCCCTCCATGAGGTGCATGGACACGGGTTCAAGCATAGGAGCGATTATGAGGCTGGTGCAGGCCCAGGCAGCGTTTTGTTCTCTGGTGCGCAGGGTCGCTATGAATCGGAACCAACACAACAACACCTAACAACAACACAGCCAACAACTTTTAACTCTATCATGCATAAATACTAGCCGTGTACACATATATTGTAAACAAACGGGGCTATGATCTGCATGGTTGTTTGCTATTTGGAGCTGATATTTTCATTTATATTATCAAAAGAATATATATTTAGGCCAACAAATATTAATGTTAAAATTAGTCATTTTAATGCCTAAATAATTATGCTCGGTGAAGGTGACACTATTTTGACTTCAAAAAAACCCTCACATTTTAATATTCAAATTGTTTTCTGCGTTTCCAAATTATAAGCAATACTCTGTGTGTTAGTATGGGTTGACTAGAGAAACAAATCCAGAGACGCTCATAGGTGCATAAGAGAGAGCCTTTATCAAAGAGTAATTGCACATTGGGAAAACTTCCCAGCCTAGTCCAGATCAAGTCCGTAAGTCTGATAGTAGGTCATATGTCCAATACCAGCATGGTATGATTTCTTTTTGCTTTTTGTGACATTAAGTTTTCCACTTTTTTGTTAGTTGTTTTTAATTTCATGGTTTTTTTCTATGCAGATCTGATCAGTATAATTTCTGCCACTTGGAAATTACTAAACTTATTGTTTGGCCAATTATTTGATTAATTTCATGAATTAAGGTGTAGTAGAAGCAGATTTTTTCATCTTTAATATCCTAATTAAAAATGTACTCGTATCTCTATATCCAGATTAAGTTTTAACCTTCCAGCTGTGTTGCATTGATAGTAGTTTTCTATTTGTATTTTACTTCTTACTTTATATGAGTGCATTTCTATAGGGAACTGAATGCGAGGCTACTCAGCACATCATTTATTATGGCGACTTTTACGTGGTGAGTTGCTTTCTTGTTCCGGATGAAGCAATTATGTTTGGGTGCTTTAATGCTTTTTCAGTTTCTTCAACTTTCCTTTGCATAGAGCACAGTTTTGTTTGCTTTGGCTAGATATACTTTGCCTAGCGTTTGACTTTTAATCTTTTACACCTTGTTTTAGGAAAAGTTCATATGCCTTTTATAAGCAGGATACTTAAATCCCCATTAGAGAGAGCAATTCTCATTTACAAGTAGGTTTGGCGTAGTTTCAATTATCGTCATCATTGATAATATCTGGCTTGGTTGACTGAAGCCAACATTTTTCTCTCTCTGTCAGTTTTCTTGTTAAATAGTCTTGTCTCTTAGTAATTATTTTCTCTTTATATCATTTAGATTTTTTATATCTTTTGCCAGGCACAGTGATAGTGTTTCAAACGGACACAGTATTTTAATTTCCATTATTGTCTTTAAATGTTTTAAGACTTTTGAGGTGCTAGCCACGAGGGTGAGTCCCACTTCAGTCCCAGCAGTCATCAGTCGGCACAGGGAGAAAGGTGGGGCGGTCTGCGCCTGCACAGACTTCTAGCCTCTGAAGCACCACAGAGCGTCGCTCTGAGCTGGGATTGACTGGGTGACAGCGAGTAACTTGCAGTCGCCAAAGCTGTCACATTCGGTAGACGAGTAATAGAATGTGGATTCAGGAATACTGAGATCAAACGTAGTCAAACGTTGCTACAACTCATTCTATTCACATGTCTTCATTTTTGCTTCTGTGATTTGAAGTTTTTGATCCTTGTTCTTATTAAATTATTACCTTTCTTTTACGATTTTACTTGCAACAGTAATTTTTCTTATTTATCGTTCATGTTAAGGCCACAGTTTTGACAAATATTATTCCTATTTCTCAGTTTAACCGATTTAAGGATGCACCACCATTTCATTAGTCATGGGCTTCCTTCTGCAGCTCAGTCTTTAATGTGGGCCCCTTCTCAGTCCACTGGAAAATGCTTTGGAGGGTACACTGAAAGGAGTATACATCAAGCCCGCAAATGTCTCAAGTTGTTTTCTGTTGCCTGAAATCTGACCTAGATGATTGTTAGGTTCATTCTACCCTTAACTATGAATATTAACTTTATAGTGTGTGCCTGTGTGTGTTTGTCCATGGAAGGTGCAGAAAAGATTGAGGCTACTTTGTGTTAATTTCCTTGTTCACCGCCACCCACCATAACTTGGATACTTGTATTATTTTCTTTAACCCTGTCATTAAAACAAATTTTCTTTTTGAGAATTGTCCTTGGTTGACTTTTGTCTGAAATGCCGTGTGATCCAAACGCAAACCCACAGTCGCAAGAGCAATAACTCACCCACATTTCCATAATAGCAACGACTCACTCTCGTCTCATGACAGAGGAATTTCCTTCCCTCTATCAAGTCCCATTTGTCCATACGACTTACCTTGTCTAACGAAATACGAGAAGGAACAACAGGTGGCAGCTCTGGGGGCAACTCGTGCTTTGGCGTGCTTTCCCCTCTCTACCATGGTGACTGGCCGTGTTCCAAGTAGAGGCAGCTATCTTGAATGAATAGTGTTCTCAAGGAATAAACCTTTCTCTCCACAAGTCATTGCGATTTGGGAGTCATTTATTACCACAGCATCGCTAAGATAGCTAGACAGTCAGTAATGATTGACATTAAATAATCTCTTGCTTTCTGAATGAATCTTTTGCACATGGGTTATTTGGAAAGTATTGATCTGAAGAGTTTTGTAGACCTTCCAAAGGTTGACGTCTTCATTATGTAATATTTTAAAATCACGTTAATGTTGCCACTATTTCATCAGAAAAGAAAAAAAAACTTTATGGATTTGAAAACTGTCAGACTCATTCATTGTGCAGATACACGTTTTAAAACATTAGGATTTTCCCTTAGAAGCTTACAGTTCTTTTCCATGGGCAATAAATACTAACAGTTGTTCTGTGAGTGACAGACTCATTTTTAACGGATTTTTAGCCAAACCATTGTCAACACAATAGCTTGAACTCAGAGTAGAACTGTCCCTTAGGACATTTGAGGCTGTAAATCTTTTTTTCTGTTTTTAAATCATTTTATTGGAGGCTCATACAACTCTTATCACAATCCATACATCGATTGAATCAGACATATTTGTACATATGTTGCCTTCAATCTTTTCTAGACATTTACTTTCTATTGAGCCCTTGGTATCAACTCCTCTTTTTTTGCCCCCTTCCTTTGCCCCCACCCTCATAACCCACTGATAGATTGTACATTGTTATTATGTTCATCTCTCACACCGACTGCTGTCTCTCTTTCCCCATGTTTTCTGTTTTCTCCCCGCTGTAGAGGGGTGTATGGTTATGTGTTAATCATTGTGATCAGTTCCCCATTTCTCCCTTCCTCTCCCCTCTTCCCCCCACCCTTCTTGTACCATGACCCCAGTGCTGCTTCTCAGTTCAGACTAGACTGGAACATGTACATAGGTACAGATAAGAAACACACAGACATGACCCACCGAATCCAGGAACAGGAGTGGGAAGTGAGGTTGTGAATCTTCAGCGGAGCAGGTAACTTCATGATTCTACAAAAGGAGAGGCTGGCCACGATCTCACCAGGGATCTTTCACGCTTGTCATATGCCAGGTCGAAATAAGCATCGTTAGCTGAACTCTAGCTTAGAGTCCTTGGCAAGTTTCAGGCAAGTTGTCTTCTCTGAGTCAGAAGTGCCCAGGGGCAAGTAAAGACAATAACCATGTACAATCTATCAGGGGGCTATGGTCGGGGGAAGGGGAGGGGGGGAAAGAGCTGATATCAAGGGCTCAATAAAAAGTAAATGTTTAGAAAAGAATGAAGAAAACATATGTACCAACAAGCCTGATTTAATTGATGTATGGATTGTGATAAGAGTTGGATGAGCCCCCAATAAAATGATTTTTTAGAAAAGACAACAATGAGAGTCCTTCTCGTTCCCATTGCCTTGATTGGAGCCACAACATCAGTGTCTTTAACCACGACTGCTTTTGTGCCGTCACATACATCTCAACAGTGACAAAAGGCCAATAGTCTTGTTGTATTTTTATGAAAATGTTTGGACTTTGTGGACGACTTGACAGGGTTCAGTGGGCCCTCCAGGGTTTGCAGACTCCGTTGTGCGAATGATTGATCTATGAGAAACTTTCATCTAGGATATTTTGGATCGTTGTTTCTTTCTTTATTACGCTATGTTATTCAAGGACATCAAATAGAAGAGGGGAAGCAAAAGAAAAACAAAATATTGCTACCAAAAGCATCGAAACCTTTGAAAAACCAAAAGGCAAACTGTGAAGGCACTGTGTCTTGACAGATCCTCCGTCTAAGTCTGAGCCCTTCTGAGCTTGGTGTTTTCACCTTTCCAGCCCTTCCCTGAAGAAGTCTCTTCAATTTACACCATGTCAAAACCATAGCTTTTGCATCCTCACGGGACTCAGATTAAACTCCTTTTAAATGTTCTTTGAGTTTTGGCAACAAAAAAGAAGTGTGAAGAGGCGAGGTCAGGGCTGTAGGGCAACTGGAGTAAGATTTCCCAACAAAAATCTCCTAAGACGACCTTGGCTCCCCTCAAAGGATGAGCAGGTGCATTGATAGGATTGGGGGGGGAAAATTCCCTGGCACGACTTCCGTGGTCTTTTCCCCTCACCACTGCAGTGTTCTATTGCTTAAACCTTCTTCAAAATAAGCCCCTGTGATCGTCTTGTGTCCTTTAGGAAGGTCTTCCAATTAGCCCCCTTGGAACCCTAGAAAACAGTCTCTTAACTTTCTGAGCTGACTTCTCTGCTTTGAATTTAGATGGTCCCGACGATGCCTTCGGGAGCCACCGTGTTGATTCCCCCACCTCCCTTTTGCAGCACTCTGATAAGAGGAAGGAAAGTGTATTCCTGAGAGAGCTGGTCTCCACCATGGAGACTGTCTACGTTAATTGGAAGAACTGGCACCGGGACCGGAGTAGAAGTACATTGTGATCCACCCTGGGGCATGTTAAGGCACTGTTCCAGATCTTCTAGATAGCATTGAATCTTTTAACATTTTAGTCTCTTTGTTTATCTCTTTTACTTTCTGAGGAGGATTCTCATGTTGTCTTCCGCATTATTGATTCCATTTTCTGCGCCATCAATTTTGGTTTTTACTCTTTCCATTGAGGGTTTCTACTGTCCTCAGGTGGTCCCCACTCCCCGGCTTTAATGAATCCTTACCTCTTTCCCTTGCATCTGCCTCTTTTGATTCTCCGTTGTGGGAATGCAATCGTCTCTGCACCCTGTCATGCAGAACCAAGAGCATCTATAAAAAGCACAGCACCCAGGGTGCACACCTGTGATTCTTTTTGGCTTTTCCCAACAAGCTTATGGGGAAGGATACATGGGGACCACCCCCCCACCCCGACCTCAAATGGTGTGGCGGTGATGCAGCCACATCTCTTTGACCATCCTGAAGATAGACCTGTGTCACTGCCCAATCTTGACTCTGGGACAGATCTTGTCTTTCTGAATCAGACAATGGGGACGTCAGACACCAAGTCTCTTTCCCCCCCCCCCCCCCCCCCCCCCCCGCAGCCTGGGCCACTTGATGAGAAAAAGTGAAACCTGAATTTCCGACGAGGTGGGGTTGGGGGTGTTTCTTTCCCAGCCCCTCTCTGTCTCTCTTGGAGTTGGAGAAAGTCCTCCGCAGCGGTTGGCCTTGCGATCTTGGTTTTGGGGTGGGGGTGGGGGGTGGAGTGTTACATTTCATGATAGAGTCCTATCGAGATGAGAATTATGATTAAAATGTCATTGCTTAAAATGGTTGCTTCTTAAAGAACTTGAAAGATCACATATCCTTATGTGGTTTAGAAAAGAAACAACACAATTACAGCCACCCACCTATGTGGGGAAGGTTTCCCTTGTAGGTGCATAGTATAATCTTAAAATATATATATTTGTAAGCATTTTCAGGGCATTTTATTTCTATTCTTTTCTTTGGAATCGGTTTTCAAAATGTAATTGTTATTGTGCATGTGAAATGCCTTTTTGATTTTTAACCAGAAGGCATAATAACCCTTAAGGGTTTGCTTAAAGCAGCGGTTCTCAACCTGTGGGTCACGACCCCTCTGGGGGGTTGAACGACCCTTTCACAGGGGTCGCCTAAGACCATCAGAAAGCACATATTTCCAATGGTCTTAGGAACCAAGACAATGCTCCTCTATCTGTCTCCAGGCGGGTCCACACACATGCAGATATGCCCACATATGAGTTCCTAGCGTGAAGACTGTTACCCATGCTACACCATGCTTCAAGACAAAATTTTATTCATTTGTCATTAGAAATAAATATTTCACAAGATATAGTTCTATATTGTTTTTGTGATGAATCACTATGCTTTAATTATGTTCAATTTGTAACAATGAAAATACACCCTGCATATCAGATAGTTATAAGATGATTCATAACAGTAGCAAAATTACAGTGATGAAGTAGCAATGAAAATAATTTTATGGTTGGGGATCACCACAACACGAGGAACTGTGTTAAGGGTCTCGACATTAGGAAGATTGAGAAACACTGCCTTAAAGGGTACAAAGCTTACCCAATTGTCTTCTGTGTACTATCTTGGGGAGTAAAAAAAATCACTTTATTGGGGGCTTGTACAACTCTTATCACAATCCACACATACTTCCATTGTGTCAAGCACATTTGTACATTTGTTACCATCATCATTCTCAAAATATTTGCTTTCTACTTGAGCCCTTGGTATCAACTCCTCATTTTTTCCCCTCCTTCCCCGCTCCCCCCTCCCTCATGAACCCTTGATAATTTATAGATTATTATTATTTTGTCATATCTTAACACGGTCCAACATCTCCCTTTACCCACTTTTCTGTTGTCTGTCCCCCAGGGAGGAGGTTATATGTAGACCTTGTAATCTGTTCCCCCCTTTCTACCTCACCTTCCCTCCACCCTCCAGGTATCACCACTCTCAGCACTGGTCCTGAAGGGATCATCTGTCCTGGATTCTCTGTGTTTCCAGTTCCTATCTGTACCAGTGTACATCCTCTGGTCTAGCTGAGGGATTTTAAAATGTAAAACCTTTGAACACTTCATAGAAAGGTCTGCAGAATACGGGAAGACATTTTACCCAGATTTTAAGGGTAGATGTTCTCTGGACAGGAGGATCAGAAGTAAATTGAAGTTACTTCTTTAGGTGGTATATTTTCCAAAAATTTCACAAAGTTAGCAATTTACTATTTTCTAAATTGTTCAAGTCATTCACGCACACCCTCTAACAAAAATCCAAAGGACAAAGCAGAAATAAAAGACCTAATTTTCCAACCTTCTTCTCTCAATCTTTTCCACTGATACAGATGTCATTTCATAAACAGGTGCCCGTTTTAAATAAACATTTCATTGTGCCTGGATGCTTCTTTCCGCACCTTGATAGTGTGCTTTGTTGATACGTCTTGGAGAACTTCCCATGCGAGTCCATGCAGAATTATCACGTACATTTAGCTACATAGTATGGAGGCATCCGAATTTGTTTATCCATCCCCATGTTAATGAACATTTAGATTTTTCTCTGACTCTGTGCTATTACAAACAAAGCTGAAATGGGCATCTTCCATCTGTGAACCATTTTGTACAGACACACATATTTATTTATTTTAAAATCATTTTATTGGGGCCTCTTACAGCTCTTATAACAATCCATACATCGATTGACACACAGTTTTCAAAGCTAAATCTCGGGCACAGAAACAATGGGGCAAAGGACATGCACATCTCCAGAGATGAAAGGTGTATGGTTTGCATTTGGATCTTCAGGAATGAGCTTTTGGGCTCCCACTTCAGCCTTTGGCAAAAGGGAAAAAAACCAACCCTCTGACTGTTCCCCAGGGAGATAGTGTGCATGATGAAAATGATATTTGGAGGCACATAAAACGCTTTCTACCATGGATCTGCTTTCTACACCTGCTGAAGGATGGAGGCAGCTGCCATGAATGAGTTCGCTGTTTCCTATTAGAACGTGGGCCTCAGAAGCTGTGCTGAGGCCCTGCCCAGCAATACGCTGGTGAATGGGGGGGGGGGGGGGGGTGATGCTGAATTCGGGATCGATGCAGGGCATTCGTTTTAGAGGTACTTCCCCCTCTTTTCCCAGCTGCTGTAGATTATCCTGAGGTATTTCCAGAGTAAGGAAGGCAGAAAGGGCGGGGAAGAAGAAGGGAGAGATTGCATGTGAACCAGTGTGATTGGGTTTTATATTAATACTTTTCTCTAAAATGTAACATGATAAACCCCTCAGGACCAATAATGAGAGTAGTGATACCAGGAGGGGAAGGGGAAGGTGCGGGGAGAAAAGGGGAACCGATCACAATGATCGACATATAACCCCCTCCCAGGGGGATGGACAACAGAAAAGTGGGGGAAGGGAGACAGTGATTGGTTTTAAGACATGAAAAAATTTTAAATAAATTATCAAGGGTTCATGAGTGGAGGGGGGGGGAGGGGTATATATGAGCTGATACCAAGGGCTCAAGTAGAAAGAAAGTGTTTTGGAAATGATGATGGCAACATACGTACAAATGTGCTGGACCCAATGGATATATGTATAGATGGCAATAAGAGCTTTATGAGCACCCTGTATGATTTATTAAAAAATTTATTATAAAAATATTAAAAAATAAAATAAAATGTAACATGATATAGAGAACTTTGAAAAATAATAATCATCATTCTTTTTTTTTTGCTTGTTCTTTTTTTAAATCATTTTATTAGGGGCTCATACAACTCTTATCACAATCCATATATACGTCAATTGTGTAAAACGCGTTTGTACATTCATTACCCTCATCATTCTCAAAACATTTCCTCTCCACTTAAGCCCCCGACATTAGGTCCTCATTTTTCCCTCCCTCCCTGCTCCTCCTTCCCTCATGAGCCCTTGATAATTTATAAATTATTATTTTGTCATATCTTGCCCTGTCCGACGTCTCCCTTCACCCACTTTTCTGTTGTCCGTCCCCCAGGAGGGAGGTCACATACAGTTCCTTGTAATCGGTTCCCTCTTTCCAACCCATTCTCCCTCTACCCTCCCAGTATCACCACTCACACCACTGGTCCTGAAGAGATCATCCTCCCTGGATTCCCTGTATTTCCAATTCCTATCTGTACCAGTGTACATCCTCTGGTCTAGCCAGACTTGCAAGGTAGAATTCATGTCATGATAGTGGGAGCAGGGAGGAAACATTTAGGAACTAGAGGAAAGTTGTATTTTTCATCGTTGTTACATCGCACCCTGACTGGCTCATCTCCTCCCTGAGACCCCTCTGCAAGGGGGTCTCCAGTGGCCTGCTAATGGGCTTTGGGTCTCCACTCTGCACTCCCCCATCATTCACTATGGTAAGATTTTTTGTTCTGATGATGTCTTATACCTGATCCCTTCGACACCCTGTGATCGCATAGGCTGGTGTGCTTCTTCCATGTGGGCTTTGTTGCTTCTGATCATCATTCTTTATATTCACCACAGATACCGTAGAGATAATGGCTACCTTAGTGCTTTGCTTTACCCTTTATAAAAAATAAAACCCCAACCAAACTTACTGCCATCGAGTCAATGTAAAAAATTAAGTGACTATAAGTATATTACACTGGACTCTCAAAGTCTCAGTTTCTTTTATCTTTATGTCTATCTTTATGCCAGTACCACACTGTCTGCATGATTAAAGTTTTGTAATACTTTTTGAAGTAGAAATGTGAAGTAGAGATCTAGCAACTGTCTTCCAAGTTCGTTTTCCTTTTCAAGATGGCTTTGGCTGCCCCGGGGCCCTGGCATTTTCATTGGATTATGAGGATCCATTCTTCAATTTCTGAAAAAACTCAAACTCATTGCCATTCGGTCAATTTTGACTCCTAGTGACCCTATAGGACAGAGTAGAACTGCCCCTGTGGGTTTCTTAGTGAGGATAGAAAACCTCGTCTTACCCCCTTAGTGTTTGGTGGTTTCGAACTCTGATCTTGAGGTTAGCAGTCTTACAGGGAACCACTATGCCACCAGCAGTTAATTTCTGCAGTAAGGAAGCTAGATTTTAATGCCTCATTCTTTTGACCTGCTGCTGTTTAATGCTCCATTATTGGGATATTTTTCATTTAATGAATGGTTTTCACCAACTAATTTACTGATATGATAGATAGGTATGGAGTTTGTTTCAGCATCACATTTTATGCTATATATATTTTTTAATGCTTTTAAAAAAACCCTCTTTAACCGTACAACCAGTGATGGGGATTTTGTTGTTATTGTTTGGTGTTCATAGTATTTTCCTGGTAATTTGGGAGATTGATACTTGCTTGCTAGTGGGTACGTTAGGAACCTTGGTGGTGTAGCGGTTATGTGCTGCACTGCTAACCTCAAGGTCAGCAGTTTGAAACCATGGGAGAAAGATGAGGCTTTCTACTCCTGCCAAAAGTTATAGTCTTGGAAATTCACAAGAGCAGCTTTCCCCTGCCCCCAGGCTCATTGCTATGTCTCCAAATGGACTTCAGGGTGGTGAATGTGGCATTTTGTTTGAGTGGATGCTTGGGAACGATGAGGGTTAATTCTCAGTTTTCATGAGCCAGGTTGACTTTCTTTTCCAACTCCTCCTTCATCTAGTTTTATTGGATCGAATTATTTTCTTCATGCTGCTCCTAAAGCTTTATTTATCCGGATACCTCCATTATCACTCTTCACGTACCAGCTTATAAATGATGAGGAAATTAGCATATTATGATTTATATTCTCCTCCAAACTCTTGCTGTTTAGTCCATTTTCGATGGTCAAGGCTTATGCCATTTGTATTTGTTTATGGAGCCATCATCTCTGCGTAGAAGTCAGGGCTGGCCATCCATGGCTGCAGGCCAGCCAGTGAACACTGGCTGCAATAGAGCACAAGCTGCAGGCCACAGGGATCCTGGGGATGGCTCAAGGTCGGGCACTGCTGACTTCTGCTGTACACCTGTTTGCCCGAGCTCACAAACCCCCTTTCTGTATTTTCCTTCATCCTAGCCCAAGAGGTCAATGGATGAAAAGTCCAGTACCTGTTACTTCACTCTGGTTCCTCCATTTATCACTTGGTTTTCTGAGATCCATCTTCTAGCCATTTCCCCAAGGAGATCTCTAGGGAAATAGATCTGTCTGTAGCTTTGATACATGGATTACAATTTGGCGTCATTAAAAATTCTTTCGGCACAATTTCTTTCTGGAGACCTTTTCTGAGGGTGTTGCTGTGGAGAAATCTGAGATGATGTGATGTTTTCCATTCTGTCCCCCACCCGCCCAGTTGATTCTAGCTGATAGTGATCCTATAAGACAGAGTAGAATTGATCTATGGGGCTTCTTTATGGAAGCAGCTCGGGGGATCCAACTTTGCGGTTAGCAGCCCAGCACGTGAACTGATCCACCACTAGGACCCCTTCATTCCCTAACATGCGACTTAACGTTTTCTCTAGGCTAGCAAAATCCTTGTCTATGGAATCAGGTGTTTTTTAGAATATATATACATATATATTCTGTATATATAGTCTGCATACATACATATAGATATAGTACTCATTATTATTTTTTTAATTGGGAGTTAATACAGTTTCATATCATTCCATAGTTCAATCACATCAAGCAGTATTGTACAATTGCTACCACAATCAGTTTCAACACATTCTTTCCCTTCCTGAACTCCATCACAACAGCTACCTTTATCCCCCAACCCCATTGTAACCCACCCCCTAAAAAAAAATCCAAAAAACCCTTGTTCTACTTGCTGTCCCTATAGTCTCATCAATCCTGGGTTTCATGTACTGAAAAACGGGAAAACAAAGAACACAAGCTCAATAGGGTGACCCCCAATGACATAACACAGCTGAGATAAACCTAATATGAACAAACAAAAAACCCCAATACTGATCATGTTGAAAACTGGATCAGGCCTAATGTGCATCAAAGGGGGTGGGGTGGGTAATCAACTGGCAAAGTTTTAACCATTCAAATTAGGATTTTCCTCTTGATCTTCTAGCCCTCTCTCCAGTGCGCTCTGTTTAGTAACTGCTTTCCGCCCATCCCTCTGTTATGGACAGAGGGAGACCACTGGAGGCTTATTTCCTTTGTAGAGCCCACAAATGTATCTTGGGCTCCCACTGTCATCCATAGCCTTCTGCAAATCAGATGCTCACGGTGCAGGCTCAGATGCTATTTCCTCCTTCGACTTGGGATTATTTGATCACAATCTTATGGTCACTGATGTTGGTGTACTTCTTCCATGTGGGCTTAGTTGACATCTCACTTAGATGGCTGCTTGTTTGGAAACAAGCCTTTAAGACGCCAGACACTATTTTATCTGATTGCTGGGCCCCATCTAAGTTCTTCACCATATTTTTTCTACAGCATCCACATCTTCTCTGTTCTCTTCCTGAGGGTGAACATTGAGCAGGGCCATGATGTAAGAAGCGAATTGTTCTTCAGTTGGAGTTAGGATTTAGTGCACGCCCCAAACCCATTCCTGGATCTATGTTGTCTGTTTTTTAACGTGCCTTTGGCTCCTTTTAAAAATCTCCTCCTTAATTTATGGTGGAGCATCTTATTGATGAGTTCCTGGGGGCATAATGATCTTCTGTAATATTGTCGTTGGTTAGCCCCTGGTACTAATTTTTTAAAGCCTGGTTGAGAGAGGGATCTTGGGCCAATGTAGGCTAACTCCATATCACAGTACCTGAATTGTTCATGTGTACAGAATCAATCCTTTCATAGCTGGACGCTATTTACACAAACAATGGGGGTTACTGGTCAGGGAATATTTACAATAACAATTACTGAGAATGGAAGTCACAGGTTTATCTGAATAATACATATCTTAATCCAGCATATAGGGCATCGATGTAGCAAGATCATGTTTGTCTGACTACCAACAGTTCAATAGTCTTGGGATAGTTGCCTTCTGCTTTGTCGGACACCATGTCTTGTTCGGCCTCAGTCCTCAGGTTACAGATGTGCCTGAGACAAAGGTTAGTTCACCCCGTGGATTTTCCACATCAGATCTCACGGATGCAGCCCTTGGAGCATGCCCTGTGCCTTCAAGATCCAGGATTCAATGCCCCAGCATGCTAGGGCACCTGGCCTGGGTCCCCAGGATGCACCCAGAAGCCCAGATCCATGTGGCCCATTCAGTGCCTACCACCAGGGACACTCCCACCACTAGGATCCCCCAAAACATATTCAGTTATTCTTTACGCCAGCTAGAGGTCGGTCCTTCTGCATTTCCTTCCAACAGCCAGGCGTTGTGTTCACCCAGACCTGTTTGCTGCCTTTCCCCTCTTCTGGCTGTCTACCTGCCCGGGTGGACCTCCTCCTAGATTTCCATGGCAACTACTCAGTCGAAAACATCCTCTTCCCCTCCCTTAACCATTGATCCCAGGTGATGTAAGGCATCCTCTGAGAAGGTGACCTTCAAAATACTTACCTAGAGCAGGTGGTGTCTGGCTCATTGGCACTGGTCAGGCCAGCAGACTGGGCGCTGTACAAGGCTGAGCTTGTTTCTGTTCTGCTGCTTGCCCCTACAGCAGTGGACTCACACAGTGTTTGTTCTTTCGTGATGGACTAACTTCACGCAGCATAAGGTCTTCCAGATCCCTCTATGTCTTGAGGTCTGTGGTAGTTACATAATCTGTTGTCAATTTGAGACTTATGAGTGAAGGGGTGGAGTTTGCCTGTCAATCAGGTGGCAGCTTGATGACCTCATGAAAATGGGACACTCACTCATTCCCTGTGAGGCAGCCCTGAAGAGAAGCCACATGGACCTACCCTGATGCAGCCAGAGTCCTGGGAGCCAGAGAAGCCACATGGAGATCCCTGCCAGTGCTGAGATGCTTACAAAGCCACTGGATCCACAAGACTTACCAGCCACTGGCCTGTGATCTTCCTGCATTCAGCAACATTGCATGTGTTTCATGAGTATGAAAGGGAATTTATAGATTGGTCTCGGGCATATGGGCTAATATCAGACTTAAGGACTTGATCTGGACTGGGCTGGGCTGTTTTCTCAATATTCAATTGCTCTTGTATATAAAACTCTTTCTTATACATAGATGAGTCTCCCTGGATTTGTTTCTCTAGTCTACACCGACTAACACGAGGTGTTTCATGGTTTCATTACTCTTTTTTTAGGGATGCATAGTATTCCATTGTGTGTAGATGCCAGAGGTTTTTTTAATCTAATTTTCTACTGATGGGGATGTAGTCTTTTTCCAGCTTCTTGCTATTGTGAACGGTGCTGCGATGAACATGGGGGAGAATACGTCTGTTTGTGATGCTCCTTTCTCCTCTGGGGGTACATGCCCAGTCATGTTATTGCTGGGCCATGTGGTATTTCAATTGCCATCTGTTTTAGGAATTGCTATATCGCCTTCCCCATTGGCTGTACATATTACAAGTGCTCATCAGCAGTGAATAAGAGTTGCAATCTCACCACACCCTCTCCAACATTTGTTGTTCTCAGTTTTTTTAATTTGGGCTACAGTTATGGGTGCTAGATGGTATCTCATGATGGTTTTGACTTGCATTTCCTGGATGGCAAGTGAACGGGGAGCCTTTCCTCATGTGTTTATTAGCCAATCGAGTGTCATCCCTTGTGAATCGTCTGTTCGGGTCCTTTGCCCATCTTCTCAGAGGGCTATATTTTTTTTTTCTTGTGGTAGACTTATAATATACTGTAGATTTTAGTAACTAGTCTTTTGTCCATTATGTCATTGCTAAATATCTTTTCCCGATCTGTGGGCTCTTTTTTCACTCTTTTAAAGAAGTCTTTCAATATGCACAAGTCTTTTATTTCTAATAGGTCCCGCTCCTCTATTTTGGCTCCCATGGACTGCACTTCCTTTGTTATCTCTGGTAGCCCCTGCACGAGACCACTTACATTTGTCCAAATTTTCTCACTGATGTTCCTGAGAGCTTTGAGTTCTACATGTAGGTCTTTGATCCACCTTGAGTTTGTTTTGGTTCGTGGGGTGTGATAGAGATCTTGTTTCATTCTCCTGCAAATGGATATCCATATCTAGTTTTTTCCAGTACCATTTATTGAAGAGGACATCGGCTTCTCATTGAATGCTTATTGGGCCTTTGTCAAAAATCAGTTGTCTTCATGTGGATGTTTTCATATTGTTGATAATTTCGTGCCAGTTCACTCCCTCTTATTTGCCCCTCCAAGTTTAGGTAAGAGCAGGTCTTTCCAATTTGTAGATTGGAAAGTTTCTTTTCATTGTAGGTAATCATCTTGAATTAGATTTCAAAATACATACTTTTAATCTAGTCGCCCAATTAAATTATCTTCTTTGTCAACAATAATGTTTAAAGCGCTTTATTGATTTTATTGCTAAAACACAGTTAAAAAGTGCTTTAACCCTTTCATTGTTTCACTCCCAGGAAATGAATATTCATTTTCTCGTGCTCGTGTTTTCCGTTCATTTCTGTGTTTTCACCGGCACCCTTTTCCTCTGCACTGCTTCCACTGAAATCTTCACTTTTTAATGACTTACTTTCTTCCTTTATTCTTTCCTGAAGTACATTAATAGCTATGCGAGGAGGAACAAATCGAAGACAAACCAGTGCCACATTCATTAAAAAAATGAGCATTTCGAAATCTGTCCTGAAGTACAATGCTGTCCAAAAAATTCAAATGCACTGCCATTAAGTCAATGCCAACTCACAGCGACCCTATAGGGCTGGGTTAACCTGCCCTGTGAGCTTCCGAGACGGTAACACTTCCTGGAGTAGGAAGCCCCACCGTTCTTCCCCAGAGGGGCTTGTGGTTTTGAAGGGCTCTTCTTGTGGATCACAGCCCAACGGGTAACCACTCCCTACCAGGGCTCCTTCCTGGTCTCACTTTCACGTTCTAATGACTAGTAATTATCAGCACCTCTTGATTTTATATTTGCTCAATATCAGACTGCAGAGGTTGATAAAAATTCTCAAGTTCTTTATCTCTGCGCTCAGTGGTCGGTATAAACAGTCATAGTTAATAATTAGAGCAGATGGTTTATCTTGTTGACCTGTGGATATTTTCCAGAAATGTCATGTATCAAAAATACAAGGAAGAGCATATTTTCTGGAAAATATCCACAAGTGTACAAGGAAGATCCATTCATATGACTATTACTTATATGCACGTACCAACCACTAATGACAAAGATCAAGAATTAAAAAAAAATTTAATCAACTTGTGCAGTCTGAAATTGATCCAACATACAATCAAGAGACACTGATAATTACTAGCAATTAGCTGTGAGCGTGAGACCAATGACCTATTAATTAGATACATCTTTTTCAACAACATGAACCGTGACAATATACATGGACTTGCCAGATGGAATACACAGGAACCAAATTGACAACATCTGTGGAAAGAGATAATGGAGCTTGCTCAATACCATCAGTCAGAAAAAGTCCAGGGGCCAACTGCAGAACAGAACATCAGTTACTCACATGCAAGTTCAAATTGAAGCTGGGAGAGGGAAAAAAGTCCATTAGAGCCAAAACACAACCTTGCTTGCATACCATAGGAATTTAGATACCAATCCCAGACTAGATGTGATGCATTAAACACTAATGACCTAAGACCAGATACGGTGTGGAGGGACATTAAGGACACAATGCACGAAGAAAGGAAAGGCCACTAACAAGACAGGAAAGAACGGAAGACCAAAATGGACGTTAGATGAGACGCTGAGACTTGCGCTTGAATGTAGAGTAGGAAAACCCAGTCGTGGAATTGTGTTGCTTCACACCAGTTGTGGGACTGTGCCAACAGATGCTTAATTTGTTGTTGAGTTTGGTGAGCCAGTTGTTAAAATGGCACTTATGATTAGGGTTCTCTCTAAGTAGGTGGCCGGGCAACCGCCCAATGTGGAAATCATAAAGTTACATTGCTCACTCTTTTTGTCCTTTTTAAACCACATACCTCTTCTATTGTTCTTATTTAACAAATGTCTGAAATAATAAACTACCACTTGCCATGTCATTTTTTCATACTTAAAATGGTCATTAGGGCAGCAAACAGGTTGCTAAACGATTTAGATCCCACCCCTGGCTAAAGCCATGGAAAAAAAAGACGATGTCAAAGAGCTGAACAGGGCATTTTAAAGGGCAGTTCCAGAAGACAAAGTAAAATATTATAATGAAATGTGCAGAGACCTGGGGTTAGAAAACCAGAAAGGAAGAACCTGCACAGTATATCGTAAACTGAAAGAATTCAAGAGAAAATTCTAGCCTCAAGTTACTATATTGAAGGATTTTGAGGGGCAAGAAATTGAAGAATGCAGGAAGCATCAAGGGATGATGGAAGAAAAACACAGAGTTATTGTACCAGGAAGAATTGGTTGACATCTGATCACTTTAGGAGGCAGCATATGATCAGAAACCAATGAGACGGGGGTGGGGGGTGGGGGGTGGGCGGAGCTAAAAGCACCGCTGAACGCATTGGTGAAAAACAAGATTCCAGGAACCAATGAAATGGAAATCTCTCAACAAACCGATACCATGAGCACTGCTGGGACGCTCCCTTTTCAATGCCAAGACATTTGGATGACCAGACGAGATTTGTATTTGTGTCCCTCCAAAGAAAGGTGGCCCAACAGGATGTAGACATTCTTGAACATTGTCATTACGATCACACAAAGGAAAGTTTTTTGTTTTTAAAAAAAATTATTTTATTGGGGCTCATACAATTCTGATCACAATCCATACATCCATCCATTGTGTCAAGCACATATGTAAATCTGTTGTCCCTCATCATTCTCAAAACATTTGCCTTCCACTTTAGCCCTTAATATCAGTTGCTCATTTCCCCCACCCTCCCCAGTTTCCCTCCTTCATGAACCCTTCATAATTTATAACTTATTATAGTTTTGTCATAAGTCACACTGTCCGATGTCTCCCCCTGCCCTCTTCTCTGCTGTCCATCCCCCAGGGAGGAGGCCATACTTAGATTCTTGTAATTGGTTCCCCCTTTCTACCCCACATTCCCTTCACCCTCTAGACCTCGCCCCTCTCACCACTGGTCCTGAAGGAGTCATCTGTCCTGGATTCCCTGTGTTTCCAGTTGCTATCTGTACCAATGTACATCCTCTGGTTTAGCCAGAGTGGTTACATGTTGGGTTGCTAAGCGCAAAGGAAAGTTTTTGCTGAAGATAATTTGGAAAAACAGGTCCGGCAGTGCATTGCCAGGGAACTGCCAGACATTTAAGGTGGAGTAAGAAGAGGATGCAGGACAACATCGATCATTACTGATGTCAGATAGATCGTAGCTGAAAGCAGAAAGTACAGAATGATGTTTACCTGTGCATATCGTTAACCAATTATGGATAACATTTTGAAGAATGGGCGTTCCTGATCACTTAACTGCAGGTATACACAAGCGATATCTAGATCACGAGACAGTCATTCAAACAGAACAAGGGGATAGAGTGTGGCTTAGAATCAGGACATGTATGAGTCAGGGTTGTATCCTTTTACCATATTTATAAAATATGTGCGGTGAGTAAATCCTCCAACACAGGACACTACATGAAGAAAGTGGCATCGGGATTAGAGGAAGACTCATTAGCAGCACGCGATATGCACACGAGTAAACTTGCTGGAAGTAAGTGACAGGACTTCTACCTGAAGGAGATCAAAGGCTACAGCCTTTGGTATGGGTTACGTCTCATATTAAAGAAGCCAAATATCCGTGACCACGGGATCAATAAGCAAAATCATGGCACACGGAGAAAAGTTGGCAGTGGTCAAAGATTCACTTGGATCCACCCTCAATGCCCATGGGAACAACCATCAGAGATCAAGTGACATTGCATTGAACACATCTGCTTCGAAAGACCTCTTTAAAGTGTCAAAAGAGGCCTACGATGCCCCTGGTTCAAGCCATCCTATTTTCAATCGTTTCATATGAATACATAAATTGGAAGACTCCGGAATGTGATGCCTTTGAACTATGTTGTTAGCAAGGAATATTTCACCGACCCGGGGATGCCAGTGAATGGCTCAGGCCTAGCAACAGCTGTAACGATGGCGCAACAGGGCGATGTTACCTTCTGGCCACACAGGGTCACTATGAGTTGGAATGACCTTGGCAGCCCCTGACCACAGCAGCCAGTGAAAGAGCAAACCTCTCTTGCCAGGAGTACAGTCAAAACGCTCCTTGGAAGCAAGAATGAGGAGGCTTTTTGTCTCATGTACTCTGGACAGGAGGGTTCAGTCTCTGGGGAAGTTCAACATGCGTGGTGGAGAGTCAGGTGGTGGAGAGTCAGTCTCGAGTGGAAGACCTCCGACAGGCTGGGTTGACAGCGGTTGCAGACACACGGCGAGGCGGGGGCAGCCCTGGGGCAGGTGTCGTTCGGTTGTCCGTAATGCTACCAGGTGCTGGAATGGACTCCGTGACATCTGTCAACAACCAGGTCTCCTCCTGGCTTTCCTGGGTCTTTCTTTCAGATGTGTGTTCTTGGTCAAGAGTTTTGATTGTTTTAAATTCTGAAAAGTCACGGCAATATCTTTGATCGCCATTTTCACCCAATTATGGCCACATTCTCCCCAGCCCTCACCATCCCAAGCTCAGAAGTATTCTTGTTATGGGTCCACCCAGTTCTTTTTCTCAAGAAGAACATTTTAATTCCTACTTAACGTCTAATATGAATTTTTCCTGAATCATATCTTTTTGGGAAATTTCTATCAAGGAGGATCCAAGACTGTGTTTCAGACTAGCAGGAACTCTCCCTAGTTCCTTACAAAGAGAATTGTACACACGTGAATACGTTAGCTATCCGACTTCGGTCACAATTTGGCCGCTTATCATGCAGATGATCCTTCCTCTACCTTGTCTTAACAATAAACATTTTCCTACCAGTCCATGCCATCTGCCTGTGAGTGCTCTTTCATTCTGAGTGCTCTACTTTCTCTTTTTGCCCAGGGCAGAAAGGGTCTTTGTATTAGACTTTGCACACTTCTTGCATCATGACAAATAAAGACTTTCTTCTTCTTTAAAAAACGTCTTTTTTCATGAAGGTTTGCAGAGCAGTTTCCCATTCAACAGCTCATATGGATTTTGTTTCATGTCATGGATTGCATGACGTGGCTATCTTACTCCAATAGATCTTGGCGTCCTTTAAGACTGGTCCTGAGTCTCTAGACACACACGCTGCGATCACTGCTTCCGCATCGTCCCTGTGTTTTCCTTTCTCCTCCTTTCCTGGCCCTTCAGAAGGTGTCCTTGAGGACATGCTGCCCGTTCCGTCTCCAGGTGTTGCTTAGTCTAAGGTCCAGGAGTCCAGTGGACGATGGTTTCCACGGTACTTCCATTTCATCACTCTTCTTTCTTCCGGACAGGGGGAGACCAAAAGTTGGACCTGAGATGACTGCTCATCAGAGCAGAATGTAGAATACTGTCCTTGTGGACTTTATTAAAATTAAAAGATCATTTTATTGGGGGTTCTTACAGCTCTTATAACACTCCATACATCAATTGTATCAAGCATATTTGTACATATGTTGCCCTCATTATTATCTAGACATTTACTTTCTATTGAGCCCTTGCTATCAGCTCCATTTTTTCCCTCCCTCGCCCTCCCCACCCTCGTGACCTCTTGATAAATTATAAATTACTATTATTTTCATATCTTACACTGGCCGCTGTCTCCCTTCCCCACAGTTTCTATTGTGCATCCCCTTGGAGTGTGTGTGTGTATGTGTGCGTGTATCATTGTGATCAGTTCCCCATTCCCAGCCCTCCCCACCTTCCTCCTACCCTTTTGAGATCTCTACTCTCATTCCTGTTCCTGATTCTAGTGTGTCGTGATCTCTTATCTCTTATCTGTACCTATGCACATGCTCCGGTCTAGCCTGCAGTGAAAGGCAACACTGGGGTCATGATAGTGGGGCAGGGGGTGAGGAGGCCTCAAGGAACCAGAGGAATAGTGGGTGTTTCATCGGTGCTGTACTGCGCCCTGGTTGACTCATCCCTTCCCTGTGACCCTTCTGCGAGAGGATGCTTTGTGGACTATCTTATTCCAATGGATCTTGGTGTCCTTTAAGACTGGTCCTGAGTCCCTAAACCCAGTGACTCATTCCTTCAAGGCATTTGGTTCTGTCTAAGAAGTTTTCATGCCTTTGTCTCCTGTGTCCTTCTCCACACCCATGCCTTTATTTCCAGCAAAGGTAAGTACACATGGATAAATACCCTCTGCCCAAGCTATGGACTCCCACTCTCCGTTGGTTCCACACCTCTGCAGCCAGGGTGTCTAGCCCTGCATCAGCCCTGCAAAAAAGGGCTTCTTGTCGGCCTGGGCACTTTGGAGAGTTCAATGTTTCGATGGCTCTTCCTGAGAACTCCAGCTCTAGTTAACCTCTCCTGGTTTTGATTTTTCTTTTATTCTGATTTTAGGTGATTTCCACGAGATGAAAGGAAAGGAACCGTGATCACGCTGCTATTTAAAAGCCAGAGATCTGGAATACTTGTTCTTGTCCGGGTGTTCTCTCTGTTATCTGTATATGCTGAAACATCAGGGCCATGGTTTCGTTGATTTCTTGTGCATGCACATGTGCATGTGTGTGTGACGGTAGTCATTTGTCCCTGAGTCAGCCCCAGCTCATGGCTTCCACATGGACAGTAGAATGGCATGTTGACTGGGCCTGTGCCAGCTTCATGATTGCTGACATGCTGTTGGTATGTTGGTATGTTGTAATTATTGTGTTAATCCATCTCATGAATCTGTTGCCTTGAACAAAAGTGTGTCTCTGCGATCACTTGACTACATCATGCTATATATTCTCACCGATAAGTAGCTTGATTTCAGATAAGGTCATACAGTTTAAAAATAATTGTTGAAGCCAATCAGTATTTGTTTTTTCCCCAACAGCATCCTACCATATTGATTTCATAATTGGCAGACTGTGGGACATCCTGCTGACCCCCAGTGTCAGCTACCTAAGTGGAGGACTGCCTATCTCTCAGGCAGACTTGTTGGCCACACAAAGTAAATTTTCAAGTGTGTCTGTTCTTTATATTTCACGTTTGATCATTCCAACCATTCCCTCTATGTTGGTTGAAAATCTGTCCAGCCCGGTGTCAAAACAAAAGGGCGAGGCAGATGTAAGCTTTATTTGAGTTATATAGATTGCTTGTATTGCTATTGGAAACTCTGATGTCATTAGAAAACGTTGACATAAAGAGAGTCAGAGGGAACGTCTGCTGAACAGAGCGGCATCTTGGGGATCCAGATTAAACAAGGGCACGCAATGCAGGGCCTGGTGCTGAGCAAGGGAGCTTGTCGAAGAGAAGGCACCATGCCTTCAGCACGTGCTCTGTGCGCGAGTGATCGAATGCCATAGAGAAGATCAAGCTTTCTGGGGTGACTTTCACCAACAAAACTTACAAGGGTGGAGTCAACTATCCGAAATCAATTTCCACTTGTGAAAATCCAGAGGCTGGAAAAATTCAACTCGTGCTTCCCATGAAATCATGGAGATGATCTTACAGCAACCTAGGTATCAAAGCTCAGAGGCGTTGGGAAGACTTCTTTAAAAAAAGTGCACTGCCTGGAAAACGGAGAGTGGGGACAGATCCTGCCCCAAGATCACTCAACTAATGCATGCACGCCTGTTCTTGATCTTGCAAGCTTGCCTGAGTCCCAAACACAACTTGGTTAATAGCTGTTTTTCTCTCTTCCCATCCCCATGGAGAAAAATCCCTTGCTTGCTTCATGGGTATAAACAATTTTTTTTTGGCTTTAAAAAAAATTTATTTGGGGCTCGTACAATTTTCATCACAATCCATACATACATCCATTGTGTCAAGCACATATGTATATTCGCTGCCCTCATCATTCTCAAAACATTTGCCCTCCACCTCAGCCCTTAATACCAGTTGCTCATTTCCCCCCCTCCCTCCCCCTCCCCCCTCCCTCATGAACCCTTCATAATTCACAACTTATTATACTTTTGTCATAAGTTACACTGTCCGACGTCTCCCCCCCCCTTCTCTGTTGTCCCTCCCCTAGGGAGGAGGCAATACCTAGATTCTCCCCCTTTCCACCCCACATTCCCTTCACCCTCCAGTCCTCACCCCTAAAGTCCTCTTCTTAAGGAGCATATTTCAAACAAGCAGGCATGAAGAAATTCGAAGTCCCTACTCCCCAGGAAAGTAGGGACTCTCTAACTTTTTTAGTAGGAAGTGACTAACGTGTCAATACAGACAGAGAGGCCTCGTGAGACTGCCCCCTACCTTAGCTCTTCCTGAACTTCATTACTTTTGTTTCATGTCTATACTACCTTGTGCCATGAATTAGTATTTTAACCTACTCCTTTTACTTGCATGTGCTTGAAGGATAATTTCATAGAGCTTCCTAAAATACATATCACCTACCATTAGAGTAACTATAAATATGAATCAACGTTTGTCCTCTCTAGCCACCTAATAGTACATAGTTCGCGAGGTCAGCTCTCCTAGTCAGTGGGAGGCAACAGCCACGTTAGAGAGGTGTCAAAACCATTCCTCTGTCTCTTAAACAACCAAATGGATAGAAAAATCCACGAATCATAACTTATTCACTAGGCGATTCTGTGTCGTTGAGTGCAGGCCGACTGTCCCCTAGCATTTGGCAAACACCGCCTGGCCTCGTTGCTTTTCCTCCAAATCCCCAGGCCTTCCTGAGCATGATAGTGGGACAGGAGGAGAATCAAGGGAAATAGAGGAAAGAGTTGGGAGGCAAAGGGCATTTACAGAGGTCTAGATAAAGACATGTACATATGCAAATATATTTATATGAGGATGGGGAAATAGATCTATGA
>NW_022103904.1:22953524-23030236 GCF_000313985.2 Echinops telfairi | reverse complement strand
TTATTATAGTTTTGTCATAAGGTACACTGTCTGATGTCTCCCCCTGCCCTCTTCTCTGCTGTCCCTCCCCCAGGGAGGAGACAATACCTAGATTCTTGTAATCGGTTCCCCCTTTCCACCTCAAATTCCCTTCACCCTCCAGGCCTCGCCCCTTTCACCACTGGTCCTGAAGGAGTCATTTGTCCTGGATTCCCTGTGTTTCCAGTTGCTATCTGTACCAATGTACCTCCTCTGGTCTAGCCAGCTTTGTAAGGTAGAATTGGGATCATGATGGGGGGCGGAGAAAGCATTCAAGAACTAGAGGAAAGTTATATGTTTCATTGTTGCTACCCTGCACCCTGATTGGCTCGTCTCCTCCCCACACCCCTTCAGTGAGGGGGTGTCCAGTTGCCTACTTTGAGTCTCCACTCTGCACTCATCCACATTTACAATGATAGTTTTTGTTCTTTGATGCTTGATACGTGATCCTTTCGACAGCTTGTGGTCACACATGCTGTTGTGCTTCTTCCATGTGAGCTTTGTTGCTTCTGAGCTAGTTGGCCTCTTGTTTATCTTCAAGCCATTAAGACCCCAGACGCTAAATCTTTTGATAGCCGGGCACCATCAGCTTTCTTCACCACATTTGCTTATGCACACATTTGTCTTCAGTGATCGTATCAGGAAGGTGGGCACCCACTGATCTGATTTTTAGTTCTTTGATGTCTGATAACTGGTCCCTTCTGCACCTCATGGTCAGACAGGCTGGTGTGCTTCTTCTATGTGGGCTTTGATGCGTCTCAGGGTATAAACAATTTTAAGAATTTCATTTTTGAAAAATTAGTTTTGGAGTTAACTCTTACACATAAGAGGTTTATGTTTCTGCAAATCTGCAGCTTGACCTTCCCTTCAACTGTGTTCTGCTTCTCCTGACACGGAAAGAGCAGGACCACACACCACCCGGGAACATTGCTTCCCTCCTGCATTCCAAATGCCAAGCCTACAGTCCACCTAGAAGTCTTGGTTGAGGATGAGTGGATGGAGGCTCAGCGTCACTGTGCAATGTACAGGTCCCCACATCACCTGGTGAACTTCACGTGCATTTGATCTGGACCAACTCATTCCCGGTCTACAGCCCCTACCTGGGACATTTTGTCATGAAGGATTTATAACTTCATCTTTATTCATGTCAGCCAGGCTTTTGATTGCCCTGCCAGTACTTTTATTAACAGCAGAGTGGATGTGTTTGCTTAGAGTTGGACAGGAAATGAACCGAAGTCTCCCTGTGGTACGGGGATCACTCTAAGTCACCCACGGTACTTATCTGAATTAGACGTGCACAGACCCGAAGCTCTTTTGCTTCCCTTTCAGAGATAATTTTGGCAAAGTGCACAAATAGAATCCAGCAATTATCAAATGGAAGGTGAAGCTCAATTGGTGTAGTTTATTAGCTTTTCAGCTTTCATTTCTGAAGAGATGTGTTTTGATGATTGACATGTGAACGATATTCTGCAGCCACGATCTTGCGTGAGTAAAGTGCCTTCACTCAGCTGCATTTTATGATAAACAGAAATAGTTCCTTTTAATGGAAAGAGCATGTTTCTCCATGCTAGTTTAAAGTCAATGGGGCGGCCCATTATTGATCGCAATGACCTACGAGTAGACAGTACCAGTGAGTCCAGTCCCACTCCTGGGGCGCTCCAGGCCATTGTAGCACTGCCCCGCAGGCAGGTCCCAAGGCTGGGTCTCTAGGAGAGGGCAGCAGACGCCATGTTTTCCTCCCACCGACCAGCTGGTGGGTCTGAACCCCACTCTCTCCATGATTAGTCCAGTGTCTAGTCGTTGTGCTGCCAGGGCTCCTCTGATTATAATGAATCAAATAGCTACATTCCTTATTTTAAAATGCAGCAAAACACCAGTTTCTAGTCCAAAAGTAATGCCAATTGAAATTTCAAAACCACGCTTAGTTTAAGAACTTGATAGGAAACCTCCTATGTGAAGACTTCAAATAGGAGATCTGAAATCAGCTGACAGTCCTTGATAAGCAAGTCGAAATTCCAAGAGAAGCAGCAGCTCAGCTCCAACTTGTTTTTCCTATTTGTGTTTTACTGTTTTTTCTATTTGTGGTTTACTTTTAGCTAGCATCTGGGAAAGGCTGAGAAAGCAAGGAGATCCCTCCAGGGTGATGTGGCCAATGTGACAAAGCGATGACGGGGCACATGTCTCTGGACATTGGGTTAGTGGTCTTGGCACTGGCTCCCTCTGTGACGAGAACTGCTTCCCCATTCAGTTTTGTTCATTGCTGTCAGGAGCCTGGCAGCTGGCTTCTTTGTAGGTTTATGAGAATCATTTGACTTCTGGTGCTTAACACCCACACAACAAACTGAAGGCATGGCTAAGTGTGCAGAGCAATAGAAAAAGATCATGTTTCCGACAAATGTGCAGGACAGAAAACAGGAGCAGTCGGTTGAATTTCAGACTGTCCCTATTCATGCATGCATGCATGCATGCATCCACCCACCCATCTCTCCAATGCCGCTGGATGCCAATCATTTGTCAGGCCTTAGGGTGTTCCCCAAAGGACCTAGTGGTAGGCAGGACTGACATGGCTGATGGCTTCAAGGTACTTCCTAACAAGTGAGGGTTACCATGGCATAATGAACCAGATGCCTGTGTAAGAGTGACGTGAGATGAATACTTCATGGCAAAGAACACATCATGTGGGGCAGGGTGTTTTCCATCCCACCATGAATTTGCTATGAGTAGGCTTAGTTAGATAAGTCTAGGAGCAAGGAACATTCCAGGCCAAGGGCAGAGCACAGGGAGCAGAAGAAGGGAAACGATGCATTCAAGGATCTGAACGCAGGCCCGGAGGACAAGACTGGAAGAGAAGTACGGTTACGTGCGCATCAGTCTGTGTGATCGAGGGAGGCAGGCCCTGAGAGGCCCTGTAGGTTATCATCAGCAATTTGGTTATTCTAAAAACAGTGGGAAGACACTGCAGCCTTAAGTGATTAGATTCCCAGTGGAAAGGATACTTTTGACTGCAGGCTAGGGGATCAGTTAGAAACGGGGAGGAAGGGGTAGAGGATGATGGGTAGGCCATGGCAGCATCCCAGAAAGCAATAAGAGTATCAGTAGCAAGGTAGCCATAGAGATGGACAACGTAGAGAGAGTCACTTACTATTTAGAAGCAAAATTAAATAGAACTTGGCAATGAATTGGTTAGAAGTTATTGGGGTGGGGGATGCCGATGAAGTCTCTAGGGTAGTCAGGGCTCTCTCAAGAAGCAGAACCAGTCAGTGATATGTGTGTGTATGTACAAGGGGGCTTCAAAATTTCATGGCTAAATGGGATTCAAAGATAAAAGAGTTTCGCCACAATTAAAAACAAACCCCTCTCATAAGGATATTCATATTATCTATAAACTATGTATTATGTATGTTATATATATTTACTTCAAGGGATTGGATCATGTGATTGTGGGAGCTGGCAACCCAAACTCACAGGTCAGGTGGAGACTTGACTCACAGGTCAGGTTCACGGGATGATTGGGGACTGGCAAATCCGTTCCTGTTGGTCAGGCATCAGGCTAGAGATGTCTGCAGGCTTGCCTGCACATCTCCAGGTCAGGTGATAAGAAGAGTGGAGAGTAAATAAGAAGAGAGACTGAGTGCTGTCCAAAGAGCTCCTTATAGCCTGGAGGCAGATTATACCATAAGGAACATCTCTTTCAACGGACTGATTTCATTTCATTAAGTTACATTGTGGAAGGTGATTAAATGACATCGGTTATATGAATTATGGAACAGCAACTATCCTAGTATTTGACCAAGTCACTGAGAACCACAGCCTACCCAAGTTGATGTAGTCAATAAACCATCACAGACAACTGTGTACACAATAGACACGCCACTTTCTAGTAGAGGAGAGATAACCTGACGTGTCTTCCCCCCCCTCCAATTTCCTTATTTGTAAATCAAAGCTGATGGAATACCCAGGCTTCAGAGTGATTGTGCCCAGGAAAAGATTTATAGCAGCCACTTGCAGGGTGTGTAACATTCCCTAGGGTATGGCAAGGAGCGAATGGATCTAGCATTGCTATTTTTGATATCTACCGAGAGGAGAAATATGGGAGGAGGGCGAGTTTGCAGGGTAGATCGCACGGTCTGTTTGGACACACTGACTGTGAATGGGGCTTGACATTGCCAAGTGAAGATGGCACTTGTGCAATTAGAAGGGCTATTTTAATCTCCGAGAAGCGCTCTGACATTAGGGACATTGAGAAAGCTGTGTGTATCAATGACACTGTTCAGGAAGGGATGTGGTGGTCATCAAATTAGGACCGAGAACGGAGTCCTTGAGAGAAAACCAAGTATGCAAGAAGAGGAGTGGGAGATAACAAAGAGGCAGGGAAGACATAACCAGAGGGTTCCCAAACCATCCTCACTGCTGACTCACAGTGACCCCTGTGGGTTTCTGTGACTGTAGTTGTTTACAGGAGTGGAAAACCCAGATTGTCTCCCTGAGGAGGTGGTGGTAGCTTCGAACAGCCAACCATTCGGATCACAGCCCAGCTCATAACCACTACACCACCAGGGCTCAACTAGTGGATCAGGGTTAGAATAGTGGGCCATATGACCACACAGAGGTGAGGGTTTAGGAATGAAAGGTGGAGGAGCTCCATGGCCAAAGCTTGGAAGGCTACTGAGAAGCCGTGTTAGAAGAGGAACCCGAACTCTCTGTGGGCGCTGAGATGAGTGACACGTGTTAGCATCAGGGTCTCGAAAGCCACTTCGGAGGATGTGAGAGTGAACGAGACCAGGAAATGGAGAATGATTTTACCGTGAAGAAGAACGTGAGCTCAACTGGTCTCTCTCTGAGTTACAGAAAAAGGCACGGCCCCTGGCTAAGTTTCTCTAACAACATTGCTAAATTAAAGGCATGTGCTTGCGCCTTACAAATGACACTGTCTTAGAAATGACAGGTTTTGATGAACAGTCATGTTTTCCTTGTCTATGGGTATAAAAGTCTTATAAGAATAGTAAACAAAGAACATCAATTCGTGCAAAGCCCATATGGGTTTGCTGGAAGTCCAGTTTCTCAGCTTCCCGACAAGTGTCCGAGTCCACATGGAGTTTCTTTTTGTTCTCCCAACACTGGTCCTGTTGTCTGTCCTGCCTTCTCTAATGTGGGTCATGACACATGTTCTTACAGGGATTTGGCACAAGCACTACCGCTTAGATCGTGTTTGCCTGGATATTGTGTTCTTAGAACAGTGGTTCATGGAAGGGCTGAGATTCCATGGAAGGCAGGCTGTTTTCTATATACTTGTATAACCTAACTACTGGCATCTCATATGGACTCATCTTTGCATAGCATCAATTAAAGTAATTAAAAGTCCCGCCGAATAATATAATTTGAAACACTGCCAGTTTTTACGTCGTTTCCTGAAAATTTTCCAATGGAAGGATTGAACGAGGGAGGCTGCATATCCTTTATGCGTGGAGACACTTCTTCAAAACCCCTCTCCCCATGTCTCCTCCTCTGGGAATCCTCCACATGGACTGCAGCTGCTCCCATGAAACGCAGCTGTATCCAAAACTCTCTTAGACTCTCTCTCTATTCTCTTGCCACTGTCTCTTTCCTAGGGCCCTCTCCAGCACAGCTATACTTTCTACTAACAACTCTCTAACTGCCCCAAGTTCTTGAGAAATGTAGTTTATCTTCCATCTGAACTGTTCTTCTCTCAATAATCATAATCAATACCACCATCTCACCACTCCAAATGTTTTGATACATGAATTATTTACCTTTGGTTATCGCTGCAAAGATGATGTAAGATAGGTAGGGATGCACAGGGATGTTCGAGCCATTATCTCAAAGACTAGAATTCATAAGCTGCCCACAGCAGCCTTGGACCCGAATGTTTTGTATGAACAAGGATCGAAACAACAAAAGATTTGATTCTTACCCTATCAGGGTCCATTTGTGGGCCAGAGAGGGCCAGTCATAAAAATTGGATTTAGACGTATGGGTTTTGATGGATTATTTACAAAATTGTTATAGAGATCATGGAGAAAAAAGGATAGGGACTCATGACTGGGTCTAACTGGTACCAGCAGCTTGGACTTCTGCACAAAATGCCGTGACTTCTGTACCATCGTTAGCCTGGGTCTTGCTGCAGTGCCTCCGACAGGGCTGTGAAACGCCCCATCCGCAGGTCAATCCAAATGCTGGTGAGACGATAGAAGAGTGCCTCCACCTTGTTTCCCGGGCACCTTGGACATTTGTTACATCTTAGGGTCCTTCTATTGTTACAGCCTAGAGTCTCTAGGCGTCTAGATACTAGATACTCAAGCGTCTAGAGCTACATCTGAACAGAGACCATTCTTGAAAGCACACTTTTCTTCTCTTTCCTTGGCCCAATCAAAGATCGTATTCTCCGATGTCACTCGTCCAGTAAAGGCTGGTCCAAGGGCCTAACAGATCTATTCTTCTTTGACCTAAACTGGCATAAAGCTTGGCAGTTTGAACCTATCCAACAACTCTTTGGGAGAAAGATCTGGCAATCTACTTCTAAAAGCCTCGGAATCCCCTCAGAGCATAGTTCCTCTCGGACACAGATGAGGTCGCCACAGGTCTGAGTCCACTAGACAGCAAAGGGTTTGCCTTTCTCTTTGGTTTACATCCAGCACTATTCTAAGTATTGGCTTCTTACCTCACATTAACAAGACTATATGGTAGCTGCTGTGACTACTCACATGTGATTGATGGCCAACCTGAGGCACAGAGAAGTTATGCTGTTAATCTAAGGTCACTCAGCTAGGACATGACAGAGCCACCTTTGCACTTTAGTCCCCTCTCTCTCCAGAGAACATGCTGTTGACCCTAACCATCCATTGTCACTCACAGAAGCCATCTCTCTTTATCATCCAGTGGGCAGACTCCGTCAGGATGGATAAAAAGGGGACAAAATAATAGGACCGGCTTCATCAGGATGATGGGAGGAGTAGTTCTTTGCGCAACCCTTGGCACATTATCAATGATCAAGGGTATGGCTTTTGTTATAGATTTGTGAAACCCATTGGGCCTGCTGGGTTTCATTGATTTGCACTAGTTCATAGGAAGGGTTGTTGATCCACTGGGAGGAAACAGCCAATTCCCTGGGTTGGTCTAGTGGACACTTACGCCATGACTTCTCCTCATGAGGTGTTCAAATGAGGCATTCAGCAAAATGCCACAACGTCTCGAAGCTTGGTTCTCAAATTGTAAGAACCAATTGCAACGGGCCCGCCGTGCCTGTAATTATTGTGGTCACCAACTGCAAACGTGCTGTCGGGTTTTGTCCGTGCAAACAGGCAGCAGGGCTCAGGCGCCCGTGGATTCCTTTTAATAGGTAAAGAATTTTCTGGGGCTTCATGCTGCCAGAATGTCAGAAGAGTTAATGGCAGATGTGGTTGTGGAAACGTTCTGTATTTTTAGACAACCTTTAATTAAAACACTTTGTATGTCTCAGGGACCAAATCATATGCTGCCACTTGAAGGCTGTCAGAAGGGGGAAAAAAGTATACAAAGCTTCTAAAAGCAGCTTTGCTTATTTTTATCTGCAATGGAGTTAGGGAGCCTTGGCAGGGACAAAGCTATCTTTTGCTATGAAATTAGATGAATTTAATACCCGGGGCAAATATGCAAATGGATCAACCCATTCTGGGTAACTTGTTGCAGTGAATGAAACCTTTAAGACTAGTCAGAAGAGGCTGGAGTTAGCTTGGTTCCCTCAAGAGTCTCATGAGCTGTGAGACCTTCACCGTCGGTCCATACAATTGTTATTCAGCCCTGAGCCCCCGGACTCAAAGTCATTTGCAAAGCTGCACTAATGCACACGCGTAGATTGTTAGCGTTTGAAGGGAGAGTCAATACAACAGATGTGTGGGTATTTTGACATAGTCATTTGGAAGCAACTGTGTTAGAATAGAAAAACAGTGTCCTCTTTGCCAAGACAAGATGTCACTGTGAGGACTCAGGTGTGCCTGACCGGAGGGAAGGTACTTTCGGTGGATTCCTATGCACGTGAGAGGTGGCGCGTGAAGAAACAAGCCGGAAGAAGCATGGGTGCATTTGAATCACCGGGTGGGGGAAGAACACTTATGCATCACAGACTGCCAGAGGAATGAGCAAATCTGTCTGAGAAGGAATACAGCCAGACTCCTCCTTGGGAGCGAGGATGTCAAGACTTTGTCTCGTGTAGTTCGGATATGTTATCAGGAGGGAGGATGTTCCTGGAGGATATCGTGCTTGGTCAACTAGAAGGTCAATTAAAAGGAGGAAACCCAGAAACAAGGGGCTGGAGTTTGGCAATGGTGGTGTGTGCAGGTGTCTCAGGACTGGGTAGAGCTTTGTGTTGTTCATAGGGCTGCTATGTGTCAGACCTAGCTAGATAGCAACTAGCAACTGGGACCCAACAAAATGTTCTGCTCGTCACTCTATTCCCGAAACTACCCATTCTGTTGTGGCTTTCAATTATGTACAAGGGATTTGATACCCGTCCCTTCACAGGTGGAGACCGTCCCCTCCCTTTGAGTGGACGGGAACACTTCTAATGAATAAGATGCAATAGAAATGATGGTGTGCATTTCATTCCCCAAATTAGATCATGGACACAATTGGAACTTCTTTCTTGCTCTTTCTCCCTATGAGAGCGGCAGTCCTGTGGGGCGGCCTCCAGGACCTGGGCTGAGGTTCTGGCCAATCGGCAGCAAGGAACCCAGGTCTTGAGTGAACTGGGAAACGGATTCTCCAGGCCAGTCAGGCCTTCAGGTAATAGAAATTCCTGCTGACATCTCCACCTCCCCCTTCTTTTTGGTGATAAAATATATAATTTTTTGGCTGTTTCTGCCAGTATTTTTTTTTTTGCGTTTCTTTTATTTAAAAATCGTGCTATTGTCATGTGCAATAGAACTCCAGACGTCAACATTAATCTGTTCTAGAAGGAGCGTCGTCGAGTCAAGATGCGATGCAATCGAGTTCCGAATCAACTTTTCCCATAATATATAACTGAAAATGGATAAATCCGTTCTTGACCACTAAGTTCTTACCCTAAACTTGCCTTTTTTTTTTACAAAACATTACACAGAAATTTCAAAGAAAATAAATTCAGAGTTAAGTAACATAATTTAAATAAGAAGCACAACACTAAAAATTTTTAACAACTACAGTATGGCCCATACCTTGAGACGGATGAGGATCTGGATCTGCGGACAGGGATGTGGAGAGGAGGATGGAGAGAGGCAGTGTTTGGAAGGGGAACCCCCTTCCATCAAATCAACTGGGAGTTCCTTTCAGAGGTTTCCCCTTCTTTACCCTTTTTCACTAAGACCTCGCTGGCTTTCTTTAATTAAAAAAAAAATCTGTCTAATGTAGCCTGCTGTTGGCGTTTCTTTAACTGTTTTCTAAAAGGGTTTACTAAATCTTCATCAACAATATTGATAACATGGTTAAACAGTTCCTTATCATGAGGATTCTTTTCAAAAAACTCTTTCTTAGGACTCATGTTTTGTTTTAATCTAAAAACAGTACAAAAAGTCACAAAAACTAAGACAATTATAGCAAAACGCTTGGAACACAGCTGCAAAAGGTTTAAGCAGCACATAGTAACAATGCCAACCAACGCCGAGCGATTGGAACACGAACTGCTGTTGTTTACAAAAATCACGTGCATCGGATCGGATTCCGATGTTTTGTTTGAGCTCTGATGCAAAAATTTCTCACATTCCGTGTTGAAATCCGATGATATGGAGTACTGACGTGGTGAGGACTGGGGCTCTAGTGTATGTCACACATCACACAGTTTAATCATTCAATCCTATTAAGAAGCATTGTGCGTTCATCACCACCATTACTTTCAGAACCGTTTCTTCTTTCTTGTCCTCACTGTTGTTAGCTCCCCATTTCCCCCAACCTCCCTGCCATGCCCCTAGCTAATGATTACTCTAGTTACTCTCTCTCTAGACTTCCCTGTCCTGGATTTCATACAGAGAAATCATACAAAAGGAAAACAAGAAAGAGACAAGAACAACAAAAACTCAACGACAATGACAAAATAAAACTGAAAGCAGAAAACATTAAAAACCAAAACAACTTTAAAATGGGCCAAAAGGGAGATCAAAGTATTACATTTTAACCTAACTATATCTGCCATAATAGACTTTACAACACTGTCAAATAGAAATGCTATTCACATCCTAGACTACAGTCAGACGGGATTCACAGGAGGCTTGATTCATGTGGGGGTCCTGCAAGTGGATTTTGAGCTTCCACTGCCATCCATACCCTTCAGCAAACCCAGTGTTCAGAATTTAAGTTCTGACACTATTCCCTTCTTCGGACTTAGATTTTATTTTTTCATAGTCCTTGGATCACACATGCTGGTGTGCTTCTTCCATGTGGACTTACTTGATGCTTCAGTTAGGTGGCTGCTTGTTTTAAGAAAAGCCTTTGTGACCCCAGACACTATTCTTTATGATAGCTGAACACCATTTGGTTTCTTTGCACCCTGTGCTATGGCACCCATATCTCCAGTGACTTCTTCATGAGGGGGGCATCGAGTAGTTCTGCTAATCTTAAGTGTACAGCGACATTAATGACATTTAGTAAGTTTTGGTAGCCATTGTCACCATACAGTTCCAAAATGATTTTTCTCACTCCCAAACAGAAGCTTAGTGCCCCGTAAGCAACAACTCTCCATTCCCCTCTCACTGCATCCTCTGATAACCACCAGGAAACATGATCTCCCCTAGACAGGTCACACAAATGGAATCATCTAGTATTTATCCTCTAAGTCTGACTTATTTCACTTAATAGAAGTATTTTCAAGGTTCATCCATCTCTTAGAATGTATTGGAACTTCATTTCTCTTTAGGGTTGGGTTCCAAGATCTGGAGATAGCATGTTCTAATCTGATAAGCACTTGGGTTATTTCCACCTTCTGGCGATTATGTACCGAACAACAACAATATGACAAGTCTAGATGCCTATGCCCAACCCCTTGGGATTATGATTGGCTATGTCAGGGAGGGGACCACAATTCCATCTGCCGGTGAAAGAGAAAAGAAGGTTTCTTATATGTGGTATTTGCCTGGACAATGACCAGACCTCAGGGAGGGGGCCAACTTGGGACATCTTATCAAGACTTCAGACAAACTGGTACCTCATACGGTGTACAAAGAGTATCTCAAAATGGCTTAAATATAAAAAAAATCTTAGGGAAAAAACCTTTATGACTTTGGATTTAGCAATGAATTCTTAGAAATGACACTCAAAGCACGAGCAACAACAAGAAGAACAAAAATTAGATAAATTAGACTGCACCGGCGTGGACATACCGGTGTACATCAAGGATATTATCAAGAAAGTGAAATGAGAACCAGCACAGCAGAAGAGAATATTTAATATTTGCAAATCATGTCTCTGTTAAGGGTCTGCTAGCCAGAGTACAAAACGGACCTTTGGACCCGAACCACACACCCTGTGTCTCAAGCAGAGCAGCGCTGCACAGGGCTCTCAACAGCTGGCCTTTTGGAGGAATTGACCGGCCTTTCCCCTGTGACACCACTGGGTGGGTTCAAGCCAGCCTTTGGGTTATTAGCTCAGTGCAAACTGAACTTGCCACCGAGGGATCTATGCAGCATAGTAACTGGTGTGTATTAGTTATTCAGCAAATGTCATTCCCTGCACCCCCGCCCCCCTTTTCTTGCAAAGTTATTTTTTTAACTAAAAGATCATTTTATTGGGGGCTCTACAACTCGTGTTACAGCCCATACTTCAATTGTATCAGACATATTTGTTCATATATTGCCATCGTTCTTCTCTAGACATTTACTTTCTATTGAGCCCTTGGCATCAGCTCCTGTTCCCACCCCCTCGTGGCCCCTTGATTGATCATGGATTGTTATTCTTTTCATGTCTCAAATGACCACTGTCTCCCTTCCCCTCTGGTTTCTGTTGTTTCCCCCCTGAAGGGGTGTATGTGGTTGTGTGTCTTTCATTGTGATTGGTTCTCCCTTCTTACCGCCCCCCCTCCCCCCTCCCCCCTACCCTTTTGGTATCACTATTCTCATTTCTGTTCCTGGATTCCGTGTGTCATGAGCTTTATCTTTTGCCTATACCTATGTACTTGTTCCGGTCCAGTCCAGAGTGGGAAGCAATGCTGGGGTCATGATAGTGGGGGTGGGGTGGGGTGAAGGAGCCTCAAGGAACCAGAGGAATATTAAGTGATTCATTGGTGCTTTACTGCACCCTGGTTGATTCATCCCTTCCCTGTGACCCTTCTGTGGGAGGATGTTCCACTGTCTACAGATGGGCTTTAGGTCTCTGCTTCGACACCCCCTCCCCTCATTCACAACAACTTGTTTTTGTTTGTATGTTGTTTGTTATGAATCTTATGATGCCTGTTACCTGGTCCCGATGATACCTCATGATCGCACTGGCAAACTTTCAAAACCTTCCCCAAAGTCAGATGGTTTGGTAGTCAAATTTTCTATTCTTATTTAAACGGCACTCACCCTATGGGCCCTAGACAACTAATAGAAGTAAAACCTAATTATCATGGAAATAGAATTCTGTGCTATTGGTGTGGTAGGCAGAATAATGTGTTCCCAAAGATGTCTCTATGCTAATCCCTGGAACATGTGAACAAGTTCGTTTACTTGGCAAAGAATTAAGGATGCTAATCAGCAACCTTAAGTGAGAAGATTACAATGTACAAGTCAAAAAGAAACTTATGTGAAACAAAAATACCTACAATGCGACGTTCCTGTTTCTTAACCTGGCCTCCGTGTAGGTCTGTGTGCTTCTGAAAGCAGCGTGGCCGCGTCTCTCAGGGGTCTTACGCTCTTTGATTCACGCCACAGCAAAAGGCAGTGTTGGCATCATTAAAAAACACACACCTCTGTTAGAGAGCTCCTTTGTCAAACCCACAGTTCTGGCGTCTTTGAGGGACTCACACCACATTCCTTTTAAATGTTCTTTTGAGTTTTAGGAAGGAGAAGAAGCCTGCAGGGAAAGACGTAGGCTGCAGGGTGGATGGCGTGCGGTTCCCCAACAAAACTCTACCAGGACAGCCTTGTCACCCTTGCAGGTGACCGTGTGCCTTGTCATGAGGGAAGAGACGCCCTTGGATACTGCTCCAGGCCTTTTTTGCACCAATGCACTTTTCCAGTTTCTTTAGGCTTCTTCATCATAAGCTCTAACAATTGTTCCATGTCCTTTGAGAAAATCTATTGACACCCCTTTGGAACTCCAAGAAACCATCACCAGAACCTTCTAAACGGGCCTTTGTTCTTTAAATTTCATTGGCCAAGCAGATCTCCTTGGAAGCAACTGTTTTGATTGGTTTTTTAAAGTGTACCCTTACTAATTAAGAGGCGCCCTAGTGGCTCAGTGGCTTACTTACATGTCGAGCTACTCCCCGAAAAGCCCCTTCTTCAAAACGCTGGCTCCAGGGGAGAATGATGGAGTTGGCTCAAAGACACAGAGTCTCAGAAACCCACAAGGGCAGCTCTACTCTGTCCTCTGGGGAACGGACTCCATGGGTGCGAGGCTCGTTTTTTTAAATGAGACAAATACAAGTGCATTACTGAGAGAGCTCGTGGGCAGCCGGCCGCTGGTCACAGAGCTGCGTTTGTCCAGGTTTGGTTTGGAGAAAGAAGGAGGAGGGTGATAAGCCAGGGAGTGGAGGGGGCTCTTAGGAAGGCGAGCAGGCAAGAGAGTAGACGATGTCTAGCGTCGCCAGCAGAATGCAGTCCTCTTAATAGCTTGACTTCAAGCCCATTTGTCCTTGACTTCAGATGGAAAGAACTGCAGATTAATAAACATCGTGTTGTCTTAATTCCCCTCGTTTGTGATAGCAGCCATAGGAAAATGATATAATTGGGGCGCTGCAAAGACTACAAAAATGCAGTTGTGTAACCCACGTGTCACATAAACGAAGACCCCGGAAGCACAGAGAGGTGAGCTGTCCCGTGTAGACATCTCCCTGATAAGCCACACGCTCTGGCAACCCTGTAGGACAGGGTACAGCTGCCCCGGTGGGTCTCGAGACCTTAACTCTTTCCAGAAGCAGAAAACCTTGTTTTTTCTCTCCCGTGGGGCAGCTGGTGGTTTCAAACTGCTGACCGACTGGCAGCTAGCAGCCCACTGCGGAGCCGGGACATCACCAGGTTTCCCAGCCCGGGGGAGGACGCAGCGGACGTCTGCCTGTCTGGCAGGGGACGGGCTGTGCCTGTCTATGAAGTGTAACGGGTTCAGGGACAGGTGGCTTTGATGGTGGCCCAGGGGTTTCTTCATAAATGGCAAGCAAAGGAGGGGGCGAGTATGAGCGAGCCCATTCTATGGAATGATATGCAGATGGCTCATTTGGACTTAAGCGAAGTGTAATCACCTTTAATAAGTTACATTTCCCGCATGGATGGGTCTGGTGATCATGCTACGAACTTCATTAGGGAGCTGGGGGCACATTTTGCTGGGCGGGGCTGAGGGACATGGCGCACATTTCTTCTCTTCACAGCCATCCTGCTTCGGGTTCATGTCACACATTCCTTTGTATCTCAGCCAATCCTACGTGTGACAGCGATCTGCGTCAGAACGGGCACTTCCTCGTGTTTGAGTTTGAGAACCAGTTTTCAGTCTTTTCCATCTGCAATAGTTCCAATAGCTCATTTCATGTCCATAGTCTTTGCCAGCTGCGGTTCCCACTGCTACAGCGACTTCGCCCCCCACCCCGTTTGCTCCTTCTCGCTCTGAACTGTGGGAGGTTCCACAGACCGCCCAAAGGACAAACAGACCTGTCTTGGCAGAAGTACGGTCAGAGTACTCCTTAGAGACAAAGATCTTTCTCGCACTTTGGGCATGTTGACGGGAGAGACTGGTCCCTGGACATAGTGCTTGGGGAAGTGGAGGGCCAGCAGGAAAGGGGCAGGCCCCAGGAGATGAGTGAGTGACACGGCGGCTGCAGCAATGGGCTCAGGCATAGGGACTGAGGTGAGGATGGCGTGGGGCCGGGCCAGGTCTTCGTACTCTTAAACCCAGGGTTGCTATGGGTTGGAACGGATTGGATGCCTCTGAATGACAACAGATCTCCATAGGCTTGAAACGTGAAGCTGTGGGCATGTTCCCTTTCTTTCCCCATCTGCGCAGCCCCGGGCCAGACTTCTACTTCTCCGGAGGCTGCTCCCTCTGGCTCTCTGCCCGGTGTGCAGCCCCTAGCTGCTCCTCCAGCGACAGCGAGCAAGAGAGCTATCCGGGAACCTGTCCGCCCACCGCACCATGCCCTGTAGTCCATGCTGGGCTTTCTGAGCTGTTCTGAGCTGCTTGTGTGCCTGGGGCCTCGGGGCTCCCATTGCTTAACAAAAACAGGTCAATAGCCACCACAGGCGCCCTGCAAAAAGACTGGCTCACACTTTCACAGAAAACTGATTTCCACGGCTCCTTCCAGCTCCGAAGCGCCTTCTGTCCCTTGACATCCATCCTGTTGCCTCACTCCCCACCTGCCCTTTCCCAAGGAAGACCACGCTGGGGGGCATGGTGGCCGTGAGGAAGGGGAGGGCGGGAAGCAGACTGCCCGGGCCCGACGTGTCCCGCTGGCCTGCAGAGCTGTCAAACCCGGGGCCTGAGAGTTGTTTTGACTCTGGCTTCGTGAAAACATTGGTGCTTCTTCATGGTTTTATGCCGGGATTCCAAGCAATCACATTTTCTCCAAGAACATCACAGAGCTTCCTGCCGAAAAAGAAAAAGCACAAATAGTAAAAAGAGGAGGGGTGGGGGCGGGGGACAATAACGAGCAAAAGGAAGTATAAGCATTTAATTGGATGTCAGAGGAGTGACGGATTTTCATTATACATGGCTTTAATAACAAAAAACCCCACATATTATTAGAACTTGAGTTTAGAAACTGCCAAATTGACAAACCTTGAGTTTTCTACTCCTTTTTCTTAAAACAAGACATCAGTATCCTTGCATCAGTATGACATAGCTATGGTGTAAGCGGTTTTCACTTTTGGGAGGGAGAGAGAGAGGTAGAGGGAGAGATGGAGAGATGGAGACACACATTTATTTCTTTTATTGATGATGTTGGTATGCGTATTTATTCCACACCTGCTTATTGAGCATCTGTGATTACTGCAATGACCTGGCACCAACCACAGCCTTTTTAATAAGCTTACGTTTGTACGTACAGGAGACGAACGTAGGAACATTAAGAGGAAGAGGAAGGAGTGCATTTGAACTGAGATGCTGACAAAGAAGACAGCGCAGCCGTGGACTGCCGGAGAAGCCCGGATGTAGTGGACGAACTGGCAAGGTCAGCGTCTGAACCCACCGGTAGCGGTGGGGTGTGGAGACAGAGAGGGCAGGCAGCTTCTGTGAAGATGTACAGCGTCAGAAACCCTACGAGCAGGGCTAGTCGGTGGCTATGAGCCCAATGGACTGGATAACAGGGCGGACTGCCAGGAGCATGGACCAATCCAGCTGAAAAGCACCGCTAGCCGATTTCTCCTTGGAAAGGAGGATGGGAAGCCTGCCCTCACAGTTGAAACATCCTCAGCAAAGGCGGATGTCTAGGAAAGGCCATCATGTTTGGTTTCGTAGAGGGCCTGCGAGAAGGAGGGGAGCCCCTGTCTTTGTTACCCACTGCTGCGACCACGGGATTCCACATGGTTAAGGAGCCTGGAAGTCCAAGCGCAGGGCGCCAGCTGTAGGGGATACTCAGTGCAGGGCCCCAAGTCTCAAGGGTGCACTCAGCTCCTGGCTCTCATTTCTTGGTGGTACTGAGGCCCCATCTACTCTCCGCTGTCCTCTCTCCTTGATGTTTTGTGAGATAAGAGGTCATTCGGGCCACGTCCGGGGGGAATTCCCCCTACACTGGAGCATGGCTACGAATACTGACAAGGACGCATCCTATCCTAATCTTTCATTTAAAAAAAATCAATCTTTTATTGGGGGCTCTTACAGCTCTTATAAGAATCCATACATTGAGTGTATGAAGCACATTTATACATATCTTGCCATCATCATTTTCAAAGCATTTTGTTTCTACTTGAACCCTTGGTATCAGCTCCTTCTTTTTCCCTCCCCCCACCCCCATGAACCCTTGATAAATGATAAATTATTATTATTTTCACATCTTACACCACCCGCTGTCTCCCTTCACCCTTGTTAACATAGCAAACCTATCCCAATCTTCATGAACATAATGGAATCTTGCTTCTTTAACACATAACCAAAAGCCCACTGACCTCTGAGACAATTCAGAGTGACCTTATAGAGGGTTCCTGAGATGATGACTCTTTTTCTAAAAAATCATTTTATTGGGGGCTCAGACAGCTCTTAACACAATCCATACATCCCTCCATCGTGTCAAGCACATTTGTACATTTGTTGCCATCATCATTCTCAAAACATTTTCTTTTTACTTGAGCCCTTGGTATCGGCTCCTCATTTTCCCCTCCCTCCCCCACCCTCCTTCCCTCATGAACCCTTAATAATTTATAAATTATTAATATTTTTCATGTCTTACACTGACAGGTCTCCCTTCACCCACTTTTCTGTTGCCCATCCCCCAGAGAGGGGGTTATATGTAGATCTTTGTGATCAGTTCCCCCTTTCTCCCCCCACCTTCCCTTTATCTTCCTGGTATCGCACTCTCATTATTGGTCCTGAGGGGTTTACCTGTCCTGTATTTCCAGCTCTTATCTGTACCTGTGTGCATTCTCTGGTCCAGCCAGATTTGTAAGGTAGAATTGGGGTCATGACTGGGGGTGGGGGGAAGAAGCATTGAAGAACTAGAGGAAAGTTGCATGTTTCGTCAGTGCTACACTACACCCTGATTGGCTTGTCTTTTCCTTGTGACACTTCTGTAAGGGCGTGTCCAATGAGACAATGACTCTTTATTGGTGTGGATAGCCTCTACTTTCTCCTGTGGAGCAGTTGGCAAGTTTGATATGCCAACCTTGCTGTTAACAGTCCAATGCTTACCCAGGGCTCCTTTATTAACACCTACATGTTGGGATTGACACCATGGCACAAACGGAGGGCGATTACATCGCATCCTATCCTGAGTGGTGATTACATCATTACACAACTGCCAAACTACTGAGAATCATGGCCTAGCCAAGTCCACACCTTTTGGTGGGTAGGGGTGGGGGAGGACACAATTCAGTCCATGACCCTTTTCATAAAACAGATGGACACGATAGCCACAGCATATAAAGGTCATGAAGACAGCTCAGGATTGGACAGCACCGTGCCTGGACTCAATGCGACGGGAGCGGACTGGACAGCAGCATGGTGGGCCAGGAGCTGTCCCCAGTCTTCGGCCATGGGCTCCAAGACCAGTTTCTGGATGAAAAACAATGAAATTGCAGCTCATGTTTTCTCGTGTCTCAGGAGGATACCTAAATTCATTTTAATGAAACTGTTTGGATGCCTCATTTTGGTTCTCATACGGCTCCTCATCGACAGAGAAGCTGGTCTTTGCCCAGAGCTGTCATGACTCGTGACCACTAATTGCCACACGGTGACACAGATGGGAGCAGACTTGAGAAGTGGGGAGGTGACAAGGAGATGCGTCACCTTGGCCATACCACTACCAACCTTTCGAGATGGTCGTAGGAAAAGGAGCTTCCTCATTTTCCATGACTGTTCGGGCCACTGATGTGAAACGTTAAATGACTCTCCTGAAGGTTACCAGTGTGTCCTTGTGGTGTGCCATTTAGTCCACTCTGGTCCCACGACCATTGGTGACCGAGTAAAACTGCTTCATAGGGTCTCCACAGGAGTGGTCCCAACGGGGGCAGATCTCCATTGTACCATCGAGGCTCCTTAGCAGATCTGAGAATCTGTTTGGCCACCCAAGTCATCATAGAAAACATACTGACAGAGCATTTCCCTAATGTATGCTAGTTCCTCATGACGTTTCTTTGTTCTTTTCCATTGTAGTGATGCTGTTGGGCCCTCTCTTCTCTGCAGCTTGCCCCTGCGTCTCTCTGTCAGACAATGGCCCTTGGGCTGCCGGAACCTGAGCTCATGGACAATGAGAAGTGATGGAGAATGGATGTAGACCCTGGGGAGGGCCCTTAGCCAGCATGAGTGTGCACCAATGTCAGTTGCCTTTCCTGTTAGAAAGAACTGAGACAGGACCTCGGGGTTCTTCTGTCTCCAGAGCTCCTGTGTAGGATTGAACGTAAGGTAACTTCTTGGACTTCGCTTCAGCAGGGCATCTGGGTTAGGCTGTGTTTTCTAGAGAAACCAAACCCATGATGCTCATCTATGTCTGAGCATTAAGTCTGTGGGTCAGAAGCTAGCTGGAAGCCCCTTCAGACTAATGCAGCTGCTGACTGATGAAGCAGGAAGGTGAGGCAGGAAACTGAGAGGTGCAGAGTGTGTGGATCTAAGGCCCAGAGGAACATGGCAGGGCACTGACAGCTCTCAGGGTAAGCACCCTGCCAGACCCAGCAGCCAAGCAAGCAGGATGGATCCAAGAAAGAGGAAGGAGCGGGAGCAGAGAGAGCCTCTCCAGCACACGTTCCATGAAAGGAGACCCTCCGGAGGAGACATCATTAGTCCGTGACCTGATTGGCAGGCTGGGCTCCACCTCTACTTGGTGCAACAAGTGGACACAAATCCTAATCATCACAGCACCCCTTGTGTGGCTTCTCTCTCCTCCCGGTCTAATGTTCTCATCTCTACTGTTTTTTTAATCCCTCCTCCCCTTTTTTATGGGAATCTTTCCTAAATAAATAACTTCCACACCATCGCTCTACTTGGGCTAATTCTTGGGAAATCTAATGTATGACCATCATTCCTACTAGGTTAGAAGTTCCAAAGAGGTAGGAATCAGGTCTGTTTAACTTAATATTGCGTTTAAATAGAAGGGGAAGAGCTGCTTTGTTACCCATGTTTTCTGATCATTCTGGTATGTGTTAGTCCAGGTAGACTAAGAAAACAAATTCATAGAAACTCATATGTATATAAAAGAGGTTTATATGCAAGAGCAATTGAATATTGAGAAAACATCCCAGCCCAGTCCAGATCAAGTCCATAAGTCTGATATTAGCCCATATGCCCGATACCTAGCTATAAAGTCCTCTTCAGATTCATGAAACACATGATGCCGAATGCAGGAAGATCACAGGCCAGTGGGTGAGAAGTCCTGTAGATCCAGTGGTGTTGTAAGTATCTCAGTGCTGGCAGGAGTCTCCCGATGGCTTCTCCAGCTCCCAGGGCTGTGTCAGGGTAGGTCTGTGTGTCTTGTCAGCTGTAATATCTCTCTGGGAGTGAGCAGAGAGAGAGAGAGAGAGAGTGTGTGTGTCTCCAGCTTCCAAGGAGAAAGACAGGTGTTCCCAGAATCCTCAGGAGAAGGCCATGCCCACCCAGAGGCCTCATTGGCTATCACCTGATTGACAGACTAGACCCCACCCCTTCACACTTATCCTCAAATTGATAAATGATTGCATAACTACCATTCAGTATGTGAAAGGCTTTAGGGATTTTCTGTCCCTGCTTATGCTCATTCATAATCTCGCGCCACTTTGTATGCTTAACCATTTTTAAACTATGTGTTCATCATTGCCCTTGCAATATTCTTGGAGATTCTTCAAGGTCTAGGTTGAATGGACTCTCTTCATCTCCCCATCTCTCTCTCCTCAGCATCACATTCCTTTCCTGAAGGACTCCAACGTACTATGACTCACGCTGCTTACGTGTGGCTTCTCAGCATCCTGGCAAGGCGCAGAAGGGTCCTACCAGACTCCTTATTTTGGGTAGTTCTGAAGCTTTCACTTATGTCTTGGTCTTTGGCTAAAGAGGTCATTGAAGGAATTGTTTGATTTCCTAGCAAATGGCTTACTGGGCTTGCTACCTCTTGCTAGGCCCTAGTCTTCTTTTCAATTGTCGCCGGCTAATGCTGAGCTAGAGGAGTCGGAAGCTGCGTGCGAGGGTGTTTGCAGGAGAGGGTGGACTCCATTGTTAGGCAGTCGGTGACACTTGGCCATCAGTCTGCCACACTCGACTGGCTGAGCGTTGCGAGGACTTTGGAAGCTATACCACCGGTCCTCCAACTACCAGCAGGGTTAGCCAGGGTGGGCAGGTTTCACTGGCATTTCCAGACTAACACAGACCAGGAAGAAGGGCCTGGTGGTCTAATGCTTTTATTGCCCTGTGAAAACTTATGGAAAGCAATGGGACTGGCTCCATACAGCATTTCGTTCTATCAGCTGGAACCGGCTCAAGCACCTCACCCCCCCCCCCCCCCCCGACAACAAACATAATGTTGGATGTCATAACAGCTAAGTTGAGACTTGAAGGATGGGGGGGGGGGGTAATAGGTGACCATTCTAGCAACAGGAAGCGGGTCAAAGTAAGTTGAACATGTGGGGGAGAGCATCCATGGGTGAGTTACAGCCCAGAATTGGTAAGGCCAGATGATGAGAACGCATGCAAGCGGGCTGAGCCTGGTGAGGCAGGCGTGGACCAGGTTACAAAATCACTTTTGTGCTCTACCAGAGATGTGGTCTATATTCTGAGGAAAGTCAGAGGTTTGAGTTTAAGCAGAGGGAGGGGATAACGGTTCAGATGGCTTCGATCGACCATTCACTGGAAAGGAGTGGGAAGAGATTCAAGACAAGTGCCATGATAGGAGGCTGGTTTTGCCTGTGAGTGGCAACAAGGGTCTGCATTAAGACAGTGGCAGTGGTCTTGGAGGGAAGGGGCTACAGTCGAGACGAGAACAGGACTTGGGGATTAATTGAATTGGGGGTTAAGGGTGGCTCTCAGATTTCTAGCTTGGGGTTCTGAGTGAAGAATGGAGCTATTCAGAAAAGACGAGGAAACATGTTTTAGAGCAATGGGGGTAGATTCTGAATTTCATTTGATCATGTGGAATTCTAGGTGCCCTTGGGACAGTGGAAAGGAGAGATTTCATTATCAGTCAGATGTCTGGAATTCAGAGGACCGATCTGGGCTGGTGATATAAAGTCAGTGCTTAGAGGTGGCAATTAAAGCTGTGAGTGTAGATATGTCAATCCAAGAAAATAGAGAGTGGGAAGGAAAAACGGGCTGAGGATAGGACCTCGGGGAATAAGATTATTTAAGAGATGGGTAGAGGAAGGGGAGTCAGCCAGTTCAGGAGCCAAAGGAGGGCCAGCCAGGGAGGTAGGGGAGAGTAAGAGGGGATGTTGCACATGAGCATGAACGTTGTAAGAGTGTGAGATCGCTCAGCAGGCACAGAAGGCAGCAAACCCTAATCAGCACAGACCTCCATACCTAGTCAACCTGGGCCTGCTCTTGGTGACCCGACTGAGGGCAGTCTCAGGAAGAAGTGGCTGGGCAGAACCCCGTCGGGCGAGAGTGAAAAAGGAAGAAATGGAGTCATTTGTAGAGTTCACTCTTTCCAGACATTTGGCTACAAAAGAAAATGAAGAAATAAGATACTCACTGGAGGGCCCACAAGAGGAAGTCCATCTGTAGGAGAGAGTGGGGTAAATGCTCCGGGAGAGGAAGAATTCAGAATCCTGGAGAGAGTGAAGTTAGCATCGCCAGGATTCTTGGATCCAATAATGTCTGAGGCTATCGTCACTCCGACTTTTCTGGTTGTGTGTGTGTGTGGGGTGGGGGGGAACTCCTCCTGCACACCCTTTATTGGTAAAGTTGAGGGTCAGCCCAAACCAGGGAGACCCTCAGAGTGGTGGATTGATACAATCACACTGCAGCAATGGTCTCAAGTGGGCAAGTACTGTGAGGATGCTGCAGGCCCAGGCTGCCTATTTTCAATCGTCTCACAGGCCTGCAAAAGCCGGACATTGAATAAGGAAGACCGAAGAAGAATTCATACATTTGAATTATGGTGCTGGCAAAGAAAAAAATTGCTGACATACCATGGCCTCCCAGAAAAATGAACATGTAAGTCTTGGAAGGAGTATAGTCAGAATGTTCCTTAGAAGTGAGAAGAGCAATTCTTAGTCTGAAATAGTTTGACCATGTGATCAGGAGGGACCAGTCCCTGGAGGAGGACATCATACTGGACAAAGGAGAGGGCCAGGGAAAAAGAGGAAGGAAGACTTTCTATGAGATGGACCAGCACAGTGGCTCTGGCCACGATGTTTGAGACGATGCAGGGCTGGGTGGCGTTTTGTTCTGTGGTGCAAAAACTCCCGAGGCTCTCCTGAGTGGATTGTATCTAACAATCACTGCCCTTTCTGTTAGTTCAGTGGAACCAGGAACTTGGCAGGACTGTGTTGTTTTTCAGGATCTTGAAACTTTTCTGCCACTGACAGAGTGCTGCCTTCCTTTTTTGTGAGTGGGAAAAAGGTTTTCTTCTCTAACAGGTTTCTGCCCTACACAGGCCCTGGGTTTCTCAGGTTTTCCTGTATGGTTATTGATGTTGTCATTGATGTAAGCAAGTGTCTCTTTCTGTCCCACAGAGTTTGTAAATAAGACCAAGGACAGGTGCAATGGGCTGTGGAATCTCCTCTGACCCAGGAGCCCTTAAGTTCCAAGCTGTGCCTGGCTTGGCTGCGGGAGCTTGCTGCAAGGAACAGAGTCCAAATGACACGGAGAAGGATGAAGCACCATTGTGATCTGCAGGCATTTTGTAGATCATTATTGAGCTATAAGGTAGCTGTGAGGATCTTAGCTTATAAAAGAATGGTATCATTTTGATAAATCCTTGACTCGGAAGAGTTGTGGAGCATTTATATTGCTTGCATGGAAGACCATTCTGTTCCCTCCTGGCTTATAAGGTTTTATTGAATGAGGGAGAACAGGGACTTCAATTTTAAGACTCAACTTTTGTAAAGTCGTCTTCTGAAGAATTACGAAAGTACTAAATTCCTAGGTTCAGAATCAGTCTAATACCCCAGGATAGCAGGGAGCTATTTTTCCCTACTTCCATCTTCTTCCTTTTATGCTCCAGTTTCCAAGAGAAAAGGAATGGAGCATTTGCAGAAGACCCCAAACATGCTGCATGCCACCCTGCACGTGTCTCTGGGCTCATTTAATTATCCTAACAAGTTGGCTGGCAATGAGGAAGTGCTGACTCGTAAACCAGGAAGCTTGGAATCAGAGACTGCTCAATTTGTACCTTCTTCACCCTCCACTGGACTTTTCTCGGCAGCATTCAGAAATCCAAGTCCGTGCAAAGTTTAGGAAGGGCTATACCCTACATTCAAACTGTTTCTTGTGCACGAAGAACAATCTGTTGCAGAACAATCTGATTTCATTTAAGATAGAAGGGTTGTTGGACTTTATGGTTTCCAGGGTCATATTGTGTGGTATCCATTGTGAGTTCTGTAGAAATTCAGACAACTGAATTTCTCCAGAGAGATGGACCCCTGTGGACTAATGTTATTGAAGTCACTTCCTGGAAGAAGCTTCGTGAACTTGGTTTTGGGGAGTGCAGTTTGAGAAGGCAAACAGGACATTATATAGCAGAAGGAGCCTACATGTGTCTAGAGATGAGATCCAGTTAGAGATTCATGCAAGATGTTCAGGAAATTGGCTGGGACTCAGTGAAGCATAATTTAGGACTGGGCTTTGATGAATAAAATCACTCAAGGTTAGTGAGATAGCTTACACTTGATATGGTAGACAAGAGGGAACAATTGCCGAGCTTGAGCCTGGAGCAGCATTTTCCTTCCATCCATCTATTCACCATCCATCCATCTATCCATCATTTATCCATCCATCCATCCATCCATCCATCAACAAACATTCAATGAATATAATTTGTGAGCCTCTCTGGAAGACAGAGATAAAACATAAGCACAAATAGCCCAAATCCTTTGAAGAACCTGAACAACAAACTAAATTTCAGCCAGAAGAGGAAGCATTTTTTTTATCAATCTGTTGTTCTTTAGGGTCTACCTCAAAGCCCACATGGAAGAAGCACATCAGCCTCTGTGATCGTGAGGTGTCGATGGGATCAGGTATCAGGCATAAGAAGACCCAAAACAAACAATCATACCATCCCCTGCCCTCCCCTTCCCCAAGGTCCCTGAACGACTGTGGTTTCTCATCAATCGCTGTAGGTGTTTTTTGGAAAATAGGCCCTAGCTCTTCAATTGGGCTATGAAATCAGAATAAGCACGGGATGTACCTTCACCTTATAAATGTGCACAAGTTACACATCTACCTAGCTGATAGATAATGTTTGAGCATCACTCGAGGAACCCTGGTACTGTTGGACTGCTAATGGACCAAGTCAGAACTTGGAACCTACCACTATCCTATGGGAGAGAACTGTGGCCGTCTGTTGCTGTCATGATGCTAGCCTGGAAACCCGACGGGGCAGGTCTACTCGGTCCTATGGGGTCCCGACCAGTCAGAATGGCAATGGAATTACAAACCACTGTTGGACAGAGGAGAGAACCCTAGCACTAGAGCAAGCATTGAGGGTATGGGGCAGCCCTGGGACCCACAGGATCCTTGGAGGGAGCTCTAGGGAAAGGGTGTGGGCGGACCGTGGCAGCAACATGAGAAAATGCTGGGGCCATCATTGTTGGCGTGCTGATCGGGTGGCTTCCTTTGTGATTGTGATCAGTCTGGCTCCGTGCATGCTGTGAGCCCGATTTGTGATCACTGCTCCCTGGAGGTAAGGAAGTCACACAGACCCATCCAGGCTGTGGGGTAGCCTTGCTTCCTGGCCAGGTTCCATCGATGCTGTTCCCTAACGCGCCTACCTTTGGGTTGTCTTCCTGGCTTCTTGCTGTTAGTTGCTGCCCAGTCAACTCTGGTGACCTTAAAAACACTGCGAGGTCCTGCGTCACCCTTGGGATCGCTGGCAGGCTCAAGTCCATGGAGGTGGCCACTGTGTAACCGGAGTGCCTTCTGACCAGCCTGTCTGGAGGGCACGTCTTCCAGCCCTACATCAGACAATAGGGTGCTCTGATCCGGAGCGTTTTCCCAGGCTGAGTGTTTGAAAGTGGGTAAGTCGACCTGCCTTTCGAGTCCCTCTTAGTCTGGAAACTTCCCTGGATCCTGTCCACTGTGAGTGACCCTGCTGGTACATGAGATCCTGGTGGCACAACTTCTAGGATCACAGCCACTCACCGGCCACCACCATACACCCAGCGGAAAGAGAGGGGTGGGGGGGTCCTCCCTTCAAGGAAACACACTGCCACCGAGTCCCGGCTGACTCCCAGCGGCCCTACAGGACAAGGTAGGACTGCTCCTGTGAGCTTCGGAGACTGTCGCTCTTTACGGGAGTGGAGAGCCCCATCTTTCTCTTGATGAGACACAGATAGGTTCTTGTTGGATGACTGAAAGCACCAGGAGCCCCGCAGAGGCCAAACAGGGACAATAGAACCCAAAGACATCTCTCGGGGGATCTTTATGCCACGATTGCCCTCAGCGGTTTCATTAATCTCCATGTGGCTAGGGAGATAATCGGGGGAAAGGACCAGGTGTTTCCAGTCACCAGCAGAGTCTGTCGGCATATCAAATTCGGAGAGCAGCATCACGGGATTGGTATTCGCTGGGGCGTATCAGTACGCGATCAGTTAGAAACGTCTCAAGAAACTGTCGTGCTGTGCGATCACAATCACGAGGTGTCGAAGGCATCAGGTATCAGGCATCATCAAAAAATCATATCATTGTGAATGAGGGTGGGTGGGTGTGAGTGACCATACCGGGAGGGGGGAGGGAGGGTGGTTTGGAAAGGGGGAACCGATTACAAGGATCTACATAGAACCTCCTCCCTGGGGGACGGACAACAGAAAAGTGGGTGAAGGGAGACGTTGGACAGCACAAGATATGACAAAATAATAATTTATAAATTAGCAAGAGCTCATGAGGAGGGGGGGCGGGGGAGGGAGGGGAGAAATGAGGAGCTGATGCCAGGTGCTTAGGTGGAGAGCAAATGTTTTGAGAGTGATGAGGGCAATGAATGTACAAATGTGCTTTACACAATTATGTATGTATGGATTATGATAAGAGTTGTATGAGCCCCTAATAAAATGATTTAAAAAAAAAAAAGAAACTGGCATGAGCCAGAATGGTAATTCTTATATTTGCATCAGCCCACGGGCTTTATTGGAAACAAGGCGTGCTCCACTGACCAGTGTTTCCTCACCGTTTAAATGCCTGACTAGTGTCATGCATTATTCTTCGAAGTTGCTAACCCTGAAGATTGCACACCAACAGATTTACATAAGTGCAGTTCTGCTCAATGAATATATTAAGCCACGCTGCCTTAAAAAGCCCCTTTATCTGACAATTGCACCTGTCACTGGGTGTCCTCAATTTGCTAAATTGAAGCTATTTTTCTGAGGTCACTTGTTTTTCTTTCTGGGGCTGAAGGTCCTGCACAGTTTTCCTTTTTAGCCACATCTGCGGCGCGTCTCAGACGTCTGCAGGCGAACACTACCGGCTCTGTCTTCAAGTCTTGGGCGATTTTCCCCACGGGGCATCTACGTTTACTTCTTAGGTTTTGTAATTCACTTGAAAATGCACATTTACTCACACTAATAAAATTTTCTTCCAGCTATATATTTTCCTGCATTACGTCATCTCATTAAGCACTGGCAGCCCTCGAGCCTGGATTTTCCCCCTCAAAGACTGTGGGAAATTTGTGAGTGCCTCCATGGAATGTGCTCTGATTCTATGATGGTCTAAAAATAGTCGTGCGGAACCACACAAACGCTTTGCAAGGGACTGAGATCAACGCCTTCCTTCTGGGCTCAGCAGTGGTGAGGTGATAGGGCGGGAGCCTCAGATCATCTGGACCAGATTGGTAGTTTACAAAGGAGAACATGGAGGTGCTGAGCGCGAAAGGGATTGGCGCGTGGTCCTGGGAGGCATGGTGGCAGCGTGGTGAAGCGTTCAGCCGCGCACTGAAATATCAGTGCTCATGAAGAGTTCAGCCTCAGAAACCCTGTGGGTCACTTCTGTTCTGTCTTTTAGGGTCACCGTGAGTCAGAATTGACTGGTTGGCAATAGGATTGGATTTTTTGTGTGTGTGCCAGTGAGTGCTTGGTATTTCTAGCACTGGACTCTATATCTCTGGATTCTCCACTCCGAGGAGCAAATACCCAACTCGCTTACTCAGAAGAGAGGAGGATTGGAAGTGTTGAATTGGTAAACCCTGATGGAAATCCGCGTTTGAACACTTAATAGCAGCACTGACTTGGGAATTTTCAACCTGTCTCCATTTCCATACCTCTAGAGCAGTGGTTCTCAACCTGTCTCATGCCTTGACCCTTTCATACAGTTCCTCATGTTGTGGTGACCCCCCAACCATAACATTATTTTTGTTGCTACTTCATAACTGTAATTTTGCTACTATTATCAATTGAGCTCATTCGACGCCCAAAGGGGTCGTGCCCTACAGGTTGAGAACTGCTGTTCTAGAATAAGTATACCAGTAGGAGTTGTTAGGACAAGTGGATGACATAATTTCCACAGAATGATTACTGTAACGCTTGGCACATAGTAACTACTCAGTGGTCGGTAGCTATCAGTCTTCGTATTTTCAATAGCTCTATGTTTAATGGCACCCTTGGGTGGTACAGTTAGTTAAGCACGGGGTTGGTGGTTCAGATCCACCCAAAGGTGCCCTGAAAATAAGACTTGCTGATACGTGTCTGAAAGGTCACACGCGAGAAAGTCCTGTGGCGTGGCTTTACTCTGCACACAGAAGGCCACCATGAGTTGGTGTCCACTCAATGACAAGCCATACGCTCCTCTGTGTGCATATGGATCTATTACTTGGCTGAAGCAGTCAGAAGATAAATACCTCGCTTCCTATAGAAAAACTTACTTGGGAAAGAAGTATTAGTGGGGGAGAAATTAACAGAAGTTTTTGCTGTCTTCCTGATATTTTGAATGGACAGAAGCTGCCCTGGAAAAGTTAAAAATATCTGATCCTGCAATTAGGGCAGGAAACCACTAGGTGGCAGAGATTTCTCAAGCATGGGTGCTACCAAACTGTCACCAAACTGGTGGTTGGTCCAAGGAGAGCCAATTGGAAGATGTTCCCATTCATATCCATTTTAGAGTGGATCTCCTCATCGCCTCTGTATGCGCACATTTATTAAATTAGTGTAATTGACTGCCTATAACTGCCAAAGTTTGGAGTCCTTCTTCCATTTTCTAGATGCATGAACCTGAGCAAATTCCTGTGTAACCAAGGCTGAGTGCAAGAAATAGAGCATTACCAGCACCCCAGAGAAGCCTTCTGTGTGCCTTTACCAAGACTTGATAGTCCAGAAGGCACAGGTTTGTTTTGCATATTTTTGAACTTATTATAAATGGGATCATACAGACTGTACTCTTTGGTGTCTGTCTTCTTTAATAGAATGATTTGGAACTCATCCATGTTGTTCTGTGGAGCAGTAGCTTAATCATTTTTCACTGGAGTATAGTATTCCACTGTACAATTATATCACAACTTATTTATCCATTGGGATAAATACTGTCAGATAGGGTTACTACGAATCAGAATCAATTCTCTGGCAGTGGGTTTTTGTTTTGGTGATCATTTGGTTTGTTTCTTGTGCAGAGCCATTAAAAATAATGGTATGAACGATACTCATAAAGTATCTAGATTCATATAAATATACAATTTTACTGAGTACATTAGGAACAGGGGTCACAGAATAAACATAGCTTTAGCTTTTAGTGGTTTGATTAGTTTATTCCTTTATCAGAAGACTGTGAGATTTTCTATTTCCCAATATCATTGCCAGTCATCAGTATCACTATATTTATAGAAATGCTTTTCACTGTTCTGGCAGGTGGGTGGTGATATTTCATTGTGGTTTTGCTATGTATTTTCCTGTGCCCTGTGGATTGGGTACTGTGCTGCTAACCACAATTTCTGAAGTTCCACCCCTCAGCCTCTCTGAGAAAGAGAGAGAAAGAGATCTGCTCCTGTAACATCCCCAGCCTCAGAAGCCCTCTGTCTGGCTGCTGTGAGGCAGCATTCACTGTACGCCCTAGGCCTTGGCTTTTGGTCAGTAATGTTGAGAAGTTTTTCATATGTTGATGGCCAGTTGGCTATTTTTGAGTGTGAAGTTCCTGTTCAAGACTGTTTCCCAGAAAGTAAAAGGAAATAGAGGAAAGAACCAGGAGACAAAGGACATTTACAGAGGCCTAAATACAGGCATGCACATATGTAAATATATATATAACGAGAGGGGAATAGAACTATGTACTCATATCTATATGTTAAGATTTAAGGTTGCAGGTGGACATTGGGCCTCAACTCAACTATTCCCTTAACACAAGAACACTTTGTCTAACAATCCAGTGTTCTATGATGCTCACCTTCCCTACATGATCAATGAAGACAAATGGGTGCATAAGCAAATGTGGTGAAGAAAGCTGATGGTGCCCGGTTATCAAAAGATATAACATTTGGGGTCTTAAAAGCTTGAAGATAAACCAGAGGTCCTCTAGCTGAGAAGCAACAAAGCCCACATGGAAGAAGCACACCAACCTGTGTGATCATGAGGTGTCTATGGGATCAGGTATCAGGTATCTAAGACGTAGAACAAAATCATAGCCAATGTGAATGGGGTTGGGAACATGGAGTGGAGACCCAATGCCCATCTGTAGACAACTGGACATCCCCTCATAGAGGGGTCCCAGGGAAGAGATGAGCCAGTCAGGGTGTAGTGTAGCACTGATGAAACACAACTCTCCTCTAGCTCTTTGTGCTTCCTTCCCCCACTACCATGACCTCAATTCTACCTTACAAACTAGATTAGACCAGAGCATGCACACTGCTACAGATTAGAGCCCACAACACAGGGAATCCGGGATAGATAAACCCCTCCGGGCCAACAAGGAGAGTAGAGATACCAGGAGGATTAGGGGAGGGTTCGGGGAGAAAAGAGGAATTGATCACTATAACCCCCTCCCAAGGGGATGAATAACGGAAAAGTGAGTGAGGGGCGATGGAGGATGATGTAAAATATGAAAATAATAATCTATAACTTTTCAAGGGTTTGTGAGGGAGGGCGGGCAGGGGAAGGAGGGGGAAGAAATGGGAAGCTGTTATCAGTGGTTCAAGTAGGAAGAAAATGCTTTGAAAATGATGATGGTAGCATATATGCAAATGTGCTTGACATACTGGATGAATGTATGGATTGTGATAAGAGATGTAAGAGCCCCCAATAAAAGTATTTTTTTAAAAGGCTGTTTCCCAGATCTGAACAGATAACTGTTGTTTCTTTTTAAAAATTGATCTATAGATGCTCTTCATGTGCCCTAGATAAAAACTCTCTTGTCCTATGGCATGGCCTGCCTTTCACACTCTTAAAGATCTCTCTTGATGAATAGAAATTCTTAATTTAGTTGTGTTCAATGTATAAATCTCTTCCTTTATGTGTGGTGAGCCCTTTATGCCTTTATAAGGAATATTTACATACTCTTAGGTCATGAAGAGCTAAAAAGCTTTATAGTTTTATCTATCACATTTGGAATTATGCATTTAGAATTTCATGTACAATTGATTTTTGTCAGTGGCAAGAGATCGAAATACAGACATTTATTTTTCTGGATATCAAATGGACTCAGCATGTATTTTTGAACAAAGGTACTCTTTCCTCACTGTGGTACAATGTTGCCTTTGACATAATTCATATAAATACAAGGAGCCTTCAAAAAGTACATGGAACAGTAGAATGAAAAGATAACAGAATTTTTCTCTTTTTTTTGCTTCCAAACGTTTATTGAAAAGTTAGATTGACATTTTTTAAAACCCTATTTACGTTTCTATTTTTTAAAATGGAGAGTTAATACATATATCATATCATTCTCTAGTTCAATCACGTCAAGCAGTATTGTGCAGTCGCTACCACAATCAGATTGCAAACATTCTTTTCCTTCCTGGACTCCTTGACATCGTCTCTCTTTTACCCCCTGCCCCTCAACACCCCTCCCCACAATAACAGAATTTCCCACAAACTTTCTGAATTCTCAACTTAGTTCTTATGACTCTTCGCTCTACCCTTGTAGCGGTTCCTCACATTCAAGTTTCTTATAGAGTTGTGGGCCCTTTGCATTTCCACATGAATCTTAGAATCAGTATGTCGATTTCTAAAGGAAGATTTGTGGAGTTTGGTTAAAATTACATCGAATCTTTAGGTCAATTAGTGGTGAAGTGATAGCATTATAATATTGAGTGTTCTGAATCATGGCAATTCTATATCCCTCCAGTTATTTAGGTCTTTAAAGGTCTTTCCATAGTACTTTATAGTTTTGAAATACACCGGTCTTTCATGTGTGACCTGCAGATTCTTTTGGATGTTATACCACGTGTGCTTAATGATAAGTATTTACTCTTTCTAATGCTTTCATTTATTTATTTTTGCTTGATGGTATTGGCTCTGAACTGTCTGGCACTGATCTGTGTCCGCCTACTCAAGTTCAGATGGAAGATTTCATCTGATAATAATTCACTAATATTTATGTTTTCCCTCTATGTAAGTTGCATTGTGTTTATGGTGTGATTCAAGACTGCATCTTTGCAGGAGCCGACCGCCACATCTTTGTCCTACTGAGCAGCTGGAGGGCTCAACTACTGACTTTTCCGTTACCATCCAAGCACTTAGCTATGGTGCTACCAGGGCTCCTGTTTTTGGTATTTATGTCGTAGTCACCTTTCATCAGATTAACACAAGTCCCCTTTCTCCCCAAGTTACTTATAGCTTTTTACCATGAATAGATGTTAAATTTCCCAAATACTTTTTCTCTTTAAATTGTCGGTAGATTTTCCTTCTTTCTTCTTCTAATTTTTTTTTCTTTCAAAATCATGATTTGGGTAAACATTTACAGAACAAATTGGTCTTCAATTCAGCAACTCATAGACATTTTGCTTTGTAGCATTTATTGCAATCTCTGTAATGTATCTGTACCCTTCCCACTTCCAGCCTATGTTGACCAATTCTTTCCAATCTTCTTTCTTATGGCTTCTTGCCTTCTGAGCTCTATCCCCAGACAAATGCTGCCCTTTTGGCCTCACACAGCTGATTGTATTGAGGAAAATATTATTCCCTGGTGCTCTCGGCTGGCCTGTCTATTCTTTAACTGAAAGCCGATGGCCAGGAAGGGGTTCAAGTCCAAGCTGGAAGAGGATCCAAGGGTCACAGTCTCGAGGGTTCCACCAGACTTTATCATATCAGTAAAATGAATCTTACTCACAATTTTGAATTTTGTTCCACATTTCCCCCCATTCTGTCTACTGCTGTGATCCCTTTCCAAGTTGTTGGCTATGGAAGTTAGGCACTATCTAGTTCTTCTGGTCTCGGTGGCATGAAGGCTGAGGTTCACACAGTCCATTAGTCCTTTAGACTAATTGTTTTTGTGTGTGTTTTTAACTGGGTTTCACTTGGTTTTGAACAGGAAAGGTCAATAATTGCACTTCAGATAATTACTCATAACTATTTAAGACCACGGTTACACTTACCCAAGTAGGATGTAGAGCATCATCTTTGTGAACTATGTTATGCCAATTGAGTTCCATGTCCCCCAAGATTAGGATCCGGAGCCCCAGGCCCAGTGACTCATTTCCTTAAGGTGTTTAGTTATATCTCAGCAGCTTTCATGATTTCACCCCTATATGCTTCCCTCTATTCGTGGATGTATTTGCAGAACATCTAGCTACATCATGACTGTGTGTCAGCTTATCACTTGCCTGTCTTTCTTTGTATCCACTTGTGTTGTTGTTTGACAGGTGCTGTCCAGTTGGGCCTGAATCACATGATCCTATGCTGAATCTTACACAGTGAGATTGTTGGATCATATGGTATTTCTATTTTCAGAAGTTCACGCCATCTTCACAACTGTTGTTTGAGCCCATTGTTGAAGCCACTGTGTCGATTTATCTGGGTGAGGGTCTTCCTCTCTCTCTCTCTCTGTCTGCTGACCTTCTCGTTCGCTAAGCATGCTGTCCTTTTCCGGGCACGGGTCCCTCTTGACAACATGTCCCAAGTACCCGAGACACAGTCTCACCACTTACAGACAGTTGTTATGACTGCTTTTGCTGGAGTCTGTATGTAATCGTATTTACCTTTATTGTCCTTAGCTCTTGTCCTCTTCCCAGTGCTCTCTTCTGATTTGATCATTTTGTGATAAACCCTCCCTTATCGGGTGTTGCTTTTCAGTTGTTTTTTAAATTGCATTTCAAACAATTGCTTATTACTTCAACCAAGGCTGTATGTGTTTACCTTCTAGTTAGTCATGTACTCTCACTTTCCCTCCTACTCCTGAGAATCATCAAAGATAGTGCCCGGCTGTCAAAAGATATACCGTCTGGGGTATTAAAGGCTTGAAGACAAACAAGCGGCCATCTAGCTCAGAAGCAAAAAAGCCCACGTGGAAGAAGCACACCAGCCTGTGTGATCATGAGGTGTCGAAGGGATCAAGTATCAGGCATTAAAGAACAAAAAAATCATATCATTGTGAATGAGGGGGAATGCAGAGTGGAGACCCAAAGCCCATCTGTAGGCAACTGGACACCTCATTACTGAAGGATTGCAGGGAGGAGATGAGCCAGTCAGGGTGCAGGGTAGCAGCGATGAAACATATAACTTTCCTAGAGGAAGATCTACATGTGACCCCCTCCCTGGGGGACAGACAACAGAAAAGTGGGTGAAGGGAGATGTCAGACAGGGCAAGATATGACAAAATAATAACTTATAAATTATCAGGGGTTCATGGGGGAGAGGGGAGCGGGGAGGGAGGGGAAAAATGAGGACCTGATGCCAGGGCCTTAAGTGGAGAGCAAATGTTTTGAGAATGATGAGGGCAATGAATGTACAAATGTGCTTTACACAACTGATGTATGTATGGATAGTGATAAGAGTTGCATGAGCCCCTAATGAAACGATTAAAAAAATTTTTTCCCATGGTGGTAAAACCAGAAAAAAAAAAGAGACACATACATATAACTTTCCTCTAGTTCTTAAATGCTTCCTCCCCCCACTATCATGATCCCAGTTTTACCTTACAAATCTGGCTGGACCAGAGGATGTATACTGGTACAGATAGGAAGTGGAAACAAAGGGAATCCAGGACAGATGATCCCTTCAGGACCAGTGTTGAGAGTGGCGATACCGGTAGGGTGGAGGGAAGGTGGGGTAGAAAGGGGGAACCGATGACAAGGATCTACATATAACCTTCTTCCAGGGGGATGGACAATAGACAAGTGGGTGAAGGGAGACGTCAGACAGTGTAAGATATGACAAAATAATAATAATTTATGAATTATGAAGGATTCATGAGGGATGGGGAAAGAGGATGGAGGGGAGAAATGAGGGACTGATATTAAGGGCTCAAGTAGAAAGCAAATGTTTTGAGAATGATGATGGCAACCAATGTACAAATGTGCTTGACACAATGGATGGATGTATGGATTGTGAAAAGAATTGTTTGAGCCTCCAATAAAATGATTAATAATAAAAAAAGAATGATTCAGTGTGTAAACCATTTCTTGATGTTCACAGTAGTGGTTTCATACAATATCTGTCCTTGCATAATTGAGTAATTTTATTCAGCATAATGTCCTCTAGGTTCATCCATGTTATGAGGAGTTTCACAGATTCAATGTTATTCTTTAATAGGGGTCCTCAAACTTTTTAAACAGGGGCCAGCGCACTATCCCTCAGATCCGTTGGAGGGCCGGACTATAGTTAAAGAAAAACTATGAACAAATTCCTGTGCACACTGCACGTATCTTATTTTGAAGTGAAAAAACAAAACAGGGCAAAAACACCCGGCGGGCCGGATAAATGTCCTCGGCAGGCTGCACGTGGCCCATGGGCCGTAGTTTGAGGACCCCTGTTTAATGTCGTGTAGTATTCCATTTTGTACATATACCTACCCTAGTTTGTTTAGCCATTTATCTGTTTATGGGCACTCAGGTTGTTTCCACCTTTTTGCTATTGTGAATAATGCTGTGATGACCATGCTGTATATATTTCTGTTCACATCACAGCATTATTTTCCCTAGGGAACGCACTTACACAGTGAGATTGTTGGATCATACGGTATTTCTATTTTCAGAAGTTTAAGGACAAGTCATCCCTTTCTCTACAATGGTTGCAAGTACATTAGGGATGACACTCCACACTTTTGTCAGCATCTCTCAAGGAGTCCTAGCAGGAGACCTGGTGGTTACATGTTCAGCTACAATCCGAAAAATCAGCAGTTTGAAACCACCAGCTTCGCCCTGGGAGAAAGATGGGACTTTCTATTCCAGTAACAGTTACAGTCTGAGAAATTCGTGTGTTGAGCTTGGATCCATAGCCATTCAAACCCACCAGCTGCTCCTTGGGAGAAAGACAGAGCTGTCTACTCCCATAAAGAGTTCCAGTCTCACCGCCCCCCCCCCCCGCCCCCCCAGGGAAGATCTGCCCTGTCCTGTGGGGTGGCCATGAATCTGAATTGACTCAATCACAGTCAGTATTTATTGGTTTAGCTATCTGCTCCCATACAGATTTATCTTAGAAACCACATAGACATGGGAATGGGCTCAATGACAGTGGGGGTAGTTTTATTTTATTCAGTCACTAATAAGAAGACTTGGTGGTGAAATGCTAACGATGGCAAGCATTTCTTCATGTGTTTGTTAGCCAGCTGAATGTCTTCTCGGGTGAAGTGTCTGTTCATGGCCATCACCCCATGTTTAAGTTGGTTTGTTTGTCTTTTTGGTGTTGAAGTGTTGGGATTCTATATTTTAGAGATTAGTCTGTTGTCTGATATATAATTACAATATTTTTTCCTACTCTATAGGCTATGTTTTTACTACTTTGCTGACATCTCTTGATGCTCAATAAATATTTATTTTAAAGGGGATCCTAGTCATCCACTTTATCTTCTGATGTTTGTGTGCTTTTACTTATGTTTTGCAGTGCATTTTTGTCATGCACTAGAGCCCTTAAGCTTACTTCTACTTAAAAACTTATCTTTATGGCTTTGTTCCACATTTGTCTTTGAGCCATCTTGAATTTGTTTTTGTTAATAAGATAAGAGATATGGATCTTGTTTCGTTTTTTTTTCTGTAAGTGGACATCCAGTGTTTCAACATCATTTATCAAGTAACAAGCTCTTCTCTATATAAAGATTTTGACGCTTTGTCAAAGAGCAGCTGGCTGTAAGTGGATGGATCTACTTCTTGGTTCTCAATTCAGTCCCATTGGTCTATGTGTGTGTGTGATTGTACCAGTGTTAGGCTCTTCTGACCACCATGGCTGTCTAGCAGGTTTTGAGATCGGGGAGTGTGAGGTCCCCTACTTTGTTCTTCTTCGGTAGTGCGCTGCTTATCTGGGTTCTCTTTCTGTTCCAGAGAAAGTTAGTGATTGGTTTTTCCAGCTCTTACAGAATGGTGATGAGGCAATCTTGATCAGGAGTGCCTCATATCTGGAGCTTACTGTGGGTAGCACTGACATTTTCATAATGTTACATCTTCCTCTACGTGAGCAGGAGTTGAAACAGATTCGTTGGCAGTAGGTTTTGCTTGGTTTTAGATCCACCAGCATGGTATATTCTTCTGTTTGTGTCTCAGTTGATTGACTGTAATGAAGTTTTATTTTTGTAGTTGTCTTCTGTACCACTGGTAAGTTTGATTCCTAATGATTTCATCTTGTTTCTCACATCTTTGAAATAGGGAATAAGAGAATAATATGAAATATTGAAATATGGATGTCATTATTCTATAGGTTTAAGATAATTATCTCTTTTAATTTGTTTTCTACTTATTTTAACAGAAATATGGTTGGGCAAGGTGTAGAGAAAAGGAAGAAGTTGTTCATTCAAATTTCTATGTCGTGGGAACTTTCCAATGGTCATTTCTTCTACCTGACTGCTATGTTTGAAGTTCCTCATTCAAAACACACTATGATCAATTCAGGGCTGACTCAGAGAGATCCTATAGGACAGGGTAGAACTGCCCATGTGAGTCTCTGAGGCTGTAACTTTTTATGGGAGTAGAAAGCCTTGTCTTTCTCTGAGGAGTGGCTGGTGGTTTCGAACTGCTGACTTGGAGGTAAACAGCCCAACACATAACTCTATGCCACTGGGGCTCTGGGATCTTTACATCACTTGGGTAGTATTGCCGTTCCTGAAGTTCCTGTAAGGGCCTTGTTTTCCTTGCCTCCTCCAGAGCCTAGAATAGAGGCTAACTCCTACTGCCGTTTCAAACGTTCTCTCATATTTGTAATCCCACATAGCTACTTAGATATTTCTGTGTGGGAAAACTGCTATCATCTGTATCCACATGGCTAGTAAGGAAAAGGATGAAGATTTAAGCCTGCCATCCTGACTAGGTGTTGTTCTGTGGTTCAGCAGGTGAACACCTTTAGTTATCACTTCCCTACTATTAGTTATGAGTGGATAGCTCCCCTCCCCCACTCAAAAAACCAACAAAAAACAAAACAGGATTTTTTCCCCCCAAAACTATGCATTAAAAAAATTTTTTTTAAACAAAATAATCTTATCACCTTCAAAGTACTCTCCACTATACTTAATACTTTCGTCAAATCTGCTATTCTATTCTTGGAAATATTTTTCAAACTCATCTGTTTGGATGGCTGACAGCACCTCCCTTGATTTTTTTCTTCACCTCTTCCATGTCATCAAATCACTGTCCGTTCATGTCCCTCTTCATTCACAGAAACAAAACTAAATGACACGGAGAGAGGTCAAGTGAGTCAGGTGTATGGGGCAAAAGAGGCTTGCTATTTTTTGGCAAGAACCAGTGCACGGAGATGGCTGTGTGAGCAGGTGCATTGTCATGGTGGCAAAACCAGTCCCCCATCTGCCGCAAATCAGCCCTTTTTTGTTGCACAATGTTATACACTCTTTTCAGAACCTCTAAATCAACAGCTTGATTAATAGTCTGACCTGGTGGAACGGACACCAAATTCACTAGCAGTCAGCATTTCCATCTATGCGGGAAGTTGATGGACACGCAGAATGAGATTTGTCATCAAGGGACATTTCACCTTTTTTGAAATGAGAAAACCAGTAGTGCACTTGAGTTTTTCCCATAGCACTGTCCTTGTAAGCTGTGTTCAACATCACAACAGTTTCTGTGTCACTTTCCTCAAGTAGGAAGCAGAATTTCATAGCCACATGTTGTTCTATGAAATCAGCCTTCAACAGAAGCAAGGGTTGAGGGAAACGGTTTTTATGAAAATTCACTGTGACCAGAGAGAACCTTCGCAGGCAATGCCACTAGGTGCACTAACTCAGAGCAAGTTGCTCGATGCTCACCTAGCAGGAATAAATATGTACTATGAAAGCTCCACTCATCAGAGCTGAGACAGTTTATTGTGCCAGCCTGGCTGATAAACGCAGGTGGGATTGACTGAGGGGCGGAGAGATGGATGGCTTGGTGAGCCTTGCCTTTCTTGTCTCTCGCTCTGTGATCATCGGACCAGTGTGCGGCTGCCTTGCTTGTTCTGTGCCTCAATTTAAAGGCTACAGAGCCTGTGGGACGCCTAGCCTGTGGACTGTGTTGCTGTACGTTGAGGTCCCTTTAAGACTTCTCTGGAGCTGGGAACTGGCAATTGGTGACCTGCCTTGTGATTGGCTGCTGTGCTGACATAACCTAGCTCTCTCTACAAATAGAGGAAGATCTGGCATGAGATAGAGACTGGAAGGACTGCTAGTCTCTCAACTTTCTCTCACGGACGTGAGTTGCACTAAGCCGTTTATAGTGCTTCTAATTTAACTGTTTATTTCTTGTGTATTTATCTGTATATGATTGTATATTTATCTGTATATGATTTAACATTTCATTTCTCGTTATATATCTAATTATCTTTATGATTTAACATTTCATTTCTTGTTATATATTAATTACCTTTATAAGTAAATATATTATATTATCAAGAATTTGGTTTTATCTCTCTAGAGAACCCTGTCTAACACAAGAGCTTTTTTTCCATTTTGGAGGGGTTACCCCTTGTATATATTGTCACACACTTCCCCCTGGACTTGTGATGAAAAAAAAAAAAGATAGAAGAGAAAGAAAAAATTTCATTAGAAGATCTCACTGAGATCAGCATAGACACCCCCCACCCCCTGGGGAAGGGACAACAGAAAAGTGGGTGAAGGGAGACAGTAGTTGATGTAAGACATGAAAATTTAAAAAAATTTATCAAGGGATCATGAGGGAGGGGGAAAATAAGCTCATACCAAGGGCTCAAGTCGAAAAAAACGTTTTAAAAATGATGATGACAACATATGTACAAATGTGCTTGGCAAAATAGATGCATGTATGGATTGTGATAAGATTTGTAAGAGCCCCCAGTAAAATGAAAACAAAAAATTCATTGAAAGACAGCACTCTGTTGTAGGTCCAAATGTTACCCAAATCACCCTAGAATCTTTTCTTGCATGGCAAAATAAGAGAAGACCAGGAAAGATGGATAAACTTGAGCAAGATAAGGAAAGAAGAAAAGCAGACATCAAAGCAGGGAAAGCACCGTGATGCAGGGTCCCGAGGTGCTTGAATTTCATCCTGAACTGGTTGATGATGATGATGAGGAAGCAGATGATATCCGTTATGCAAGGACTAGGAGTGATGAGGCTGCTGATTCTGTCAACGTGACTGACAGATTTAAGCGAGTACATTCCAACAGACGCAGATGAAGCAGGTATGACAGTTGCCAGTCTTGAAAGATCCAGCACATCTACTTCAGAAAAGGATGAAAAAATAATTAAGTGTAGCTTCCGGAGGCGGGGCCGAAAATGGGGAAAGAAGTGACTTGGAAGAGGATAAGGAAGGCGAGGCACAGACAAAGGGAGCCGTTGGTGCTGTTCTCGTTGATGGAAATCTCTGCTGGGGAAGATTGGGATGAACTAGAAGATTAAGCCCGCCGGGTTTAGAAGAATGACGACAGACACATTCATGAACAAATGAAGGCAGCTCCTCGGCATGAGCTGACCGTGACGACTGTCATTTTTCCCGCTAGAATTCTCCAACAGAATCTGAGTTTATTTCCCATGCTGATTGTGGAGGGCTAACCCTCTCCCAAAAAGGAATGGTCTCCCCAGGTCTGCTCTCCTGACTTTGACTACATCTCTTAATAAGTTCAGAGTAGTTCATGATGAATGGAAATATAATGGCCACTTCAGGAAATGACTGATGGTTATAACTGTCCATCAAGTAGGATGTCTAACTGCTTTTTCCAACTTTGGTTTTCATTAGGCCTGTCTTATTACCAGGAACAAGATACATCTAACTATAAAACACCGTTCATTTAATGCCATTGTTGCGTGATTTCGTTTCCTTTGTATTTCTATGTTAAAGAGACTGCCTAAGATATGAACACTGTACTTCATAAGGGGGATTGCATATACAGAGTCAGTGCTGTGTCATCTTTGGGCAATTAGATGAGCATTTGAGATGGACCTTCTTTGATCCGATAGGATCGGCTGCGATATCCGGTGTTAAACTGTTTAATTTGTTCCTCTTCCTTTTACCAATAAAGTTGTAAATTAAAAACAAAACAAACAAAAACACGTGTACCTTCCAGGTTCTTCTCACCCATCCGATGAGAATTCAGGTAATTGGTTTGAGTCAATCAACCTTTGGAGTCAATCAACCTTTGAAATAAAGAGGGGAGGGGTGGGAGGAGGAGGCTTGTTGAGGGCTCTTGTGAAACAGAGAGACGAGCCTTTCTCTCTAACTCGATGGCATGCAGACATCAAGCCTGGAACCCTGGCAGCAAAGTTTTCTACCTTGAGGGAAGTCAACCTGAAGCTGAAGCCGAAAGCACCAAGTAATAATAATGATAATAATATTAATGGAGCAGAAATGAGGGACGTAGCTGGGTCCTTGACCCTGCGGAGTGACTGGAGCATCACCCTATCTTTAGAGTTTCCAGTTTCACAAACGTAAAAGTATTCTTCTCAGGATTATTATTGATAGCTAAATCCCGTACGAGTTAGATTTTCTGTTACCTCCAAAATAAAGGAAGCCCACTGAACTCAAGATCATGGCTCATGTTCATCTCTATAGTCCCTGTTTTCAGTATAACATGAGCAGCTTCGTTTTCGAAGGTGGTTGTTCTTACAGAAGAAGACAAAAGCCCACTGGCTCCATGAATGTAGCCACGGAGGTTTGCATCTGTTTACTGGCCCTTCCTACCAGACTGAAACTGGCCAGAGGCCAGCCTCGGGCCAGTGAGCGTGTGTGTTTACGGCACACGCCTCATGGTGGTTTCTCTGAGACCAGTGCTCAGCCGATAGTTGCACTCGAAGCCAGAGCTTTTGCTCTACCTTGGCCAGTTCTGCTTAGAGCATCCTTGGCAAGGACGAGGCCCCATCACAGAAAGGGAGATGACTGAATCTGTGAGTGAGTTTCTTCCCTGGTCACATCAGGGAAGACGACTTGTGGGCTGTGTCTACTCCCCTAGCAATGAGCACAGGACCTGGCTCACAGACACACCCTTTGGAAAAGCTACTGCATGCCCAGAGTCACCTAATAGAGGTTCCTCAAATTAATTGTCTCCAGGTGTAGGTTTATCGTGTTAGTGTTGAGAACAAAGGACTGATAAATATCCAATTGAGTTAGAAAGATGAGGAAGTACAAAAAATGATGCCCTTTTTTAACTGTTTTTTATTTTATTTTATTAAAGATCATTTTATTGGGGGCTCTTACAACTCATAACAATCCATACATCAATCATATCAAGCATATTTGTACATAGGTTGCCATCATTCTTTTCTATACATTTACTTTCTATCGAGCCTTTGCTATCATCTTTATTTTAAAAATTTTTATGTGAAGGGGATAGTGCATTTGGAGTTCATTCCACCAGGTCAGACTGTTGATTTGCAGGTTCTAAAAAGATTTCATAACAGTGTGTGACCAAAAAAGGCTTGATTTTTGGCAGATGGGGGACTGGTTTTACCACCACAACAGTGCACCTGCTCATGCAGCCCTCTCAGTGCGCCAGTTTTGGGCAAAAAGCAGCAAGCCTCTCTTGCCGTATGCACCTGACTCACCTGACCTTGCTCCCTGCAACTTCTTTTTGATTCTGTGAATGGGGTCTAATGTATTTAAATCACCATACTAATTTCTGGGTTATGATGACAATCAAATGAGGCTTCTAAGGACAGCCATTTGATGATGTAGAAGAGGGGAAGAAAAAAACGAGGGAGGTGCTGTCAACCATCCAAACAGATAAGTTTGAAAAATGTTTCCAAGAATAGAATCACAGACTTAACAAAAGTATTAAGTGTAATGGAGAGTACTTTGAAGGTGATAAGGTTGTTTTGTTAAAAAAAAAATCGAATACATAGCTTTAAAAACATCCGTTCTTTTTGGAGGACCCCGTCATATACATGCCACTCCCTCCAGGGCATACCCCAAACCAGCCATACTTGTTGTTTTGTATGGCTTCTAGGAAATGCTTGCACACTATTTGAGTTTGGGGTTTTCTCTTGTCCGCCTCACCTGCTTCTTGTTCACTGTGTCTGCCAGTTTTTTCTCATCCCAATGCTCCCTGAGATCCTTTCTAGCTCTTCATCTCTGGCATCAATGTAAACACTTCACTTTTCACATTTTCTCTCCAGAGACAAGTCACGAGAGAACATCCATTCTTCTGCTTCAGGGCACCGTCCTTGCTTGAGGAAGGCACACACCTCGGATCTGGGACCTGCGCCTCACTTATTAGGGGGCAGCAGTGACAGGCTTGAAAAGTTCATTAAGCTCCTGTAATTCTTTCTTCTTGTCGACTTCCTTCCATTTCTTTTACCCTCACTTTGTGCTCGCTGACATGAATTCTGTTGACCAAGTTAACGTGATGAGTGACAGCCTTGATACACTTCTATTGCTTTGCTCCTTTCTTATTCTTTAGACCCAAAGGGTTGTCTTCCATGACCTTCTTTTTCTTCTGCTGCTCTGCCTTTTTGCTACCCTGGCTTGAGCCTGTCTCTTGGGGGTCTTTGCAAAGACAGGTGTCGCTGGCCAGCACAGCTGGACACTGTCAGAGTCTTTGGCCCTGCCGCAGGAGTAGGAAGACATGGGCGGCACACGTGGATTAATATACAGTGAACCCTCCCCACTTCGCTTCGACTTCCGCGGCTTCACTCTATCGCGGTTTTTGCGTAACAGCGCATGCTCTGTCATTACTGCCACTGATTGGCTCATACTGTACACGCTTCTGTCTGCATCGCTACGTATCGGAGCTACGTATCAGATGCATTTTTGCTTTTGTACAGTGTACTGTAATTGTTTGCGATTTTTAGGAAATTTTATCTAAGCCCTATGATGGCTCTTAAACGAGCTGCTTCTTCTAAGCCTTCTGACAATAAAAATAAGCGCCAGAGGAAGATGCTCACCATCCAGGAAAAGGTAAAGCTTTTGGATATGATCAAAGATGGCAAGAAAATCGTGGAGGTTGCACGCCATTTCGACTTGAATGAGCCTTCCGTTTGCTCCATCCGTTGTACTTCATAATATAATAAATAATAAATGATAATTGTAACGTCCAAAATGTTTTATTGCATTTTCCATTTTCGTTTAATAAATTGGGTAATATGAGTGTAATGGTGACTAAAGGGTGTTTTTTCATGTCCCCTATGCTCTAACTACGAAAATATTTGATTTACAAATAAGGAATCCTACTTCGCGGAATTTCATTTATCACGGTAGGGTCTAGAACCGATTAACCGCGATAAACGAGTGTTCACTGTACTTGGTTACCAACTATAAGGTTGGGCCTTCCGTCCACTCAGAGATGCCTCAAGAGAAAAGTTCTTCATCTAATACTGGAAAATCCGCCATTGGAAACCTATGAAGCCCGATTCTACTCAGACACACCTCACGAGTTGGCGTTGACCCCTTGGCAACTGGAATGACTCTGGTTGTATTAAACCAATCGGAATCTACCCATGGCACTGAGTATTAGGATAGCTGTCCCCAGACACAAGGTGTTCTTCAGGGAATCCGAGTAGCTAAACTGAAATTGGATCCTTTTAAATGGGAGAAGAGCTGAGTGGATGTTGGATTGCTAACTAATCCCCTTAACTACCACCAAACCAAACCAAACATAAACAACCCAAACTCACTGCTATTGAGTCAACTGCATTTCGTAGTGACCCTGTAGGGCAGGGAAGAACTGCCCCTGTGGGGTTCTGATACTGCAACTCTTTATGAGGCTCCTGGCAATTTGTTGCACCAAGTGGATTAGAGTCAAGAGAGAGGAGAGAAGATAAATGACATTTAATAGTTGCCTGCAGAACACTCCAACAACCAGATTTAATTCTGTGATTTAAGTTTGTACTAATTCTTCTCATCAATCTCTTGAATATTTTTGTACTCCCACATTATGTAACACCCAGGTGTGCCCACATTGCACACACAGGTTCATAGATACTCCCTATATACACCACAGTCATACACTGCCTTCTTCATACTCAAAGGACACAGTGTCTTTGCAGTACTATCAATTGTTTCCTAAGATTTCTAGGGTAAAGTGAAGGTTTGATCTGGGGTCTAATGTATTTAAATCACCATACTAGTTTCTGGGATATGATGACAATCAAATGAGGCTTCTAATTTACCTTCATCCACTTTCTCACTGACATACTGTAAAACGTTGAATGAGATTCAGATTTATAATAAAGTTAGAAAACAGAAATATTCCTTTATAACTTACTAGAAGCCAGAAGGAGTTTCTACTGCACAGAACTGAGTGGAGACCCAAGGAACAAAGTAGAGCCATTTAAAGCAAAAGAGCCATAGGCAATTCTCCCATCAGGGAGCTTCTCTCTCTCCCTCTCTGTCTCCCGCTATTTGTTCATGGTTTATCATTCCCAGTAATGCAAATGGAGAAATTAAATTTGCCAACTAGAATAATTGAGGTATGAATGCAAATGGGAGTCTAGGTTTTCCATTCACAACTCTTGACAAGGGAAGAAATATAAGCTCCCTTAGACTGGGCAGATGACCCCTTGTTGTGGGTGCTGTCAAGTCGGGCCTGACTTAGAGCAACCCTATGTACAAAACAGCAAAACACTGCCTGGTCCTGAACCCCCTCACAATCGTGCCTATATCTGAGTCCATTGTTGCAGCCACTGTGCCAACCCATCTTGCTGAGGGCCCTTCTGTCTCTCTCTCTTTTTGACCTGAACTCCTTTCCCAAGCATGATGGCCTTCTCCCAGGGACTAGTCCTACCTGATAACATTCCTAATGTACATGAGATGGAGTCTAGCCACTAGTAGTGTATTGTTATTGCCGTTATTGCAGAATTCTGCATGTAATAGTAAGTACTGTAAATTCTCTTTGCTTTCAGCAAGCAAGATTTTGTCATCTGTGTATCACAAGCTAGAGTTTTCCTCCAATCGGATGCTGCTTTCTTCTTCACATAGTCCACCTTCCTGGTTGGTTTGTTCATCCTCCAGATTGACTAGGTATGGTGATAGGATACAACCTTTCCTGAGTGTAAAGCATGCAGTTCCCCTTGCTCGGTTCAAACAACTGCCTCTTGGCCTGTGTACAGGTTCTGCATGAACACAAGCAAGCGTTCTTGAATTCCCATTCTTCATAATGTTATTCATAATTTTTATGATCCACACAGCTGAACGCCTTTACATAGTCAATAAAGCACAAGTAAACCTCTTCCTGGTATTCTGTGCTTTTAGCCAAGATCTAGCTGATACCAGAAGTTCTTCCTTAAGTTAACTAAATTCCAAATCATGAGAGAGTCAGCTAAGAATGGCCAGTCAGACATGTCTAGTTCAACCGGAGGCAGCTAGCCAAGGATAAGGAATAAAGCAAAACTTCATACTTTTTATGGGTAAACATCAAGTATGTGCATCTTTCCATTAAAAAAATTAAACATGAAAGAGAGATAGAATATGAACATAAGAGGCAGAGGAGCAGTGTACTTTGAGATAAGTTTATTATAGGAAAGAACAGAACATTTTAGAAAATACCTAACTTGGACTCAGGAAAATTCTAGAAGTCAAGGATGAGATGAAAACACAACCGACTTTGATGGAAAAGGAGTTGATTGAGATAAGAAAAGCTTTTAAGAAAATTATAATGGAATGGATTTTTCTTTTGTTCTCTCAGTGTAATTTTACTATATGATACCACTTCACTTTTAATATTTAATTTACATTTCTAAAAGGCTAAATTATTTGGCATCTAAAGATGCCAGATCTATAGCTTGATGTAGAAAGAAAGTTGCTGTGTAGTTGCTTCTGACTCATGGCAACCCTGCATACAGCAGAATGAAATGCTTTGTCCTGCATCATCCTCACCACTGTCAGCAGGTGACAGTCCATTGTTGAGGTATGGTGATAATCCATCTCACTGAGGGTCTCCCTGGTTTTCACTGCCCCTCTGCGTCACCAAACACAAAGTCTTTGAGTGATCCCTCCTGATACCCTGTCCAAAGGAAGTGAATGAGTTAATATTCTGTTGGGATCCATAGGTTATCATTTGTACTCGTTTTAGGAAGTAGATTACCAGACTTCTCTTCTCAGTCTTAGTGTGGAAACTCCACTGAAATCTGTCTACAATGGGTAATCCTGACTGTATTTGAATGCTAGGAGTATAGTTTCCAGCACTATACAAGCCACCACAATATGATACATAGGTGGTAGACTTCACCTCTACATTGCATTTATTAATTTAAAAAGTCATGCTAACTGGTGTTAACGGGAGATGACTGTCATTCATTTAATGAAAAGAGGTGTATTTGGTTATTCTTGATTTTGAAGTCCTTAACCTGTCGTCTCCTGGACTGAGATATGGCTATGGGTAGAGTCTTTTCTAACCCTAGACAGGTCGTCACATTGCCAACCTTCTGGTATCCAGCCCATTCGGACTTCTTGTTGCTGGTGCCGTGGAGATGATGCTGACTCCTTACCGCCATGTGCACAGCAGAATGAAGCACCATCTGGTCCTGCACCAGCCTCACGAAGGATCTTATGCATGAGCCCCTGGTTGCATCCACTGTGTCAATCCACTTGAGGACCCTCCTCTTTTTCGCTGCCCTTCTGTGGTAACAAACATGATGTCCTTCTCCAGGGACTGGTCTGTGCTGACAACTTGGCCAAAGTATGTAAGACAAAGTCTTGCCATTCTTGTTTCTAAGGGACACTCTGACCTTATTTCTTTCAAGACAGACTGCTTGTCCTTTCAGCAGTCCGTGGTACTTTCCACATTCTTCCCCAGCCCCACCATTCAGATGCACCGATTCTTCTACAGGCTTCCTTACTCAAGGTGCAACACAGGCATGTCAGGTAATTGAAAATACCATGACTTGGGTCAGGCACATCTGAGTCCTTAAAGTAACATCCTTGCTTTCAATATTCTAAAGAGCTCTTGGGTGCAGATGTGCCCAATGCGATTTGTCTTTTAATCTCTTGACTGCTGCATCCATGAGCACTTATTGTGGATCCAACAAGACGAAGTCCTTGATAACTTCAACCTTTTCTCTATCATGATGTTATCTACTGGTCACAATGTGAGGATTTTGGTCTTTACATTAAGCTATAATCCAAACTGAAGGCTACAATCCTTGTTTTCCATCAGGAAGTTTTGCAAGTCCTCTTTACTTTCAGTAAGAACTAGAGTTTGACCTTACAGGATAAAGTACAACTGTCTCTTTGGGTTTCTGAGCCTGTAAATCTTTACTGGAGCAGAAAGCTTCATCTTTCTTTCATACAGTAATGGTGTATTTGAAATTCCCGGCACATAACCCACTAGATCACCAGGGCTCCTTAGTGGGGCTAGAGAAATGAGGTCATAAGAACCAGTCTTCAGAACCGTGATATAGTCTCAGGGTACCAGTCGTTTTGAAATTCTACTGCTTTCGCTTTAGACACATATCTTAGAAGCAGTTTACTTAAGTGTCTGTTATATAATATTTCTTTTCCTTAAATTATTTTATTAGGGGCTCATCCAACTCTTATCACAATCCATACATACATCCATACATACATTCTCAAAACGTTTGCTCTCCACCTAAGCCCCTGGCATCAGTTCCTCATTTTCCCCCTCCCTCCCCATCTCCCCCTCCCTCATGAACCCTTGATAATTTATAAATTATTATTTTGTCATATCTTGCCCTGTGCAACCTCTCCCTTCACCCACTTTTCTGTTGTCCTTCCCCCAGGGAGGAGGTCATATGTAGATCCTTGTAATCTGTTCCCCCTTTCCAACCCACCCTCCCTCTACCCTCCCAGTATTGCCATTCACACCACTGGTCCTGAAGGGATCATCCACCCTGGATTCCCTGTGTTTCCAGTTCCTATCTGTACCAGTGTACACCCTCTGGTGTAGCCAGGTTTGTAAGGTAGAATTGGGATCATGATAGTGGGGGAGGAGGAAGCATTTAGGAACTAGAGGAAAGTTGTATGTTTCATCATTGCTACATCGCACCCTGACTGGCTCGTCTCCTCCCTGAGACCCTTCTGTAAGGGGATGTCCAGTTGCCTTCAAATGGGCTTTGGGTCTCCACTCTGCACTCCCCGCGCCATTCACAATGATATGATTTTTTGTTCTGATGATGCCTGATACCTGATCCCTTTGACACCTCGTGATCGCACAGGCTGATGTGTTTCTTCCATGTGGTCTTTGTGGCTTCTGAGCTAGAAGGCCGCTTGTTTACCTTCAAGCCTTTAAGACCCCAGACTATATCTTTTGATAGCCGGGCACCATCAGCTTTCTTCGCCACATTTGCTTATACACCCATTTGTCTTCAGTGATCGTATCAGGGAGGTGAGCACACAATGCTATGATTTTTTGTTCTCTGATGCCTGATAACTGATCCCTTCGGCACCTCGTGATCACACAGGCTGCTGTGCTTCTGAGCTAGATGGCCACTTGTTTACCTTCAAGCCTTTAAGACCCCAGATGCTATATCTTTTGATAGCTGGGCACCATCAGCTTTCTTCGCCACATTTGCTTATTCACCCGCTTTGTCTTCAGTGGCTGTGTCAGGAAGGTGAGCATCATAGAATGCCAATTTAATAGAACAAAGTATTCTTGCATTGAGGGAGTACTTGAGTGGAGTCCCAATGTCCTTCTGCTACCTTAATACTAAACCTATAAATATATGCACATAAATCTATTTCCCCATCCTCATATATAAATATATTTGCATATGTACATGCCTTTATTTAGAGCTCTATAAATGCCCATTTGCCTCCTAGTTCTTTCCTCTATTTCCTTTGACTTTCCTTTTGTCCCACTATCATGCTCAGTCTTCATTTGGGTTTCAGTAATTCCTCTTGGTTACATTACCCTTGATCACGACCTACCAAACCTCCTACACCTTCCTCACCACCAATTGGGATCACTTGTTGTTCCCTTGTCCCTGGGTTTCTTAACACCACTACCTTTCCCCCCATCTCCCTCTCTCCCATGTCTCCCTGCAACTCCCATGTCGGTCCCGTTGTTTTCTCCTCCAGATTGTTCATCCAGCTTATCTCATTTAGACAGACCTGTGGAGATAATAGCATGCACAAAAACAAGACAGAGCAAAACCAAGCAACAATATGCAACAAAACAACAAAAATAAACCAATGACAACAAAACACAACAAGAAAGAAAAACTTGTAGTTAGTTCAAGGACTGTTTGTTGGCCTTTAGGAGTGTTTTCCAGTCCAGTCTGTTGGGGCAGCACGCTCTGGCCCCAAAGTCCACCTTCAGCATTTGCTGGGGACCTTGCCGCTCCGTTCCCTAGCTGTTCTGTTGTACCTCCTTAGTGTTTTGCTTTGGTGTGGCGGGATCAGTTCAGGTGAAATTCCCACACTTTGTCTCCGGTGTTTTCCCCTGTAGGGCTATGGGTCAGTGAGGGACGCCATGTCTCATAGTGGGGCCGGCCATGGAGCTGTAAGGGTTTAGTCCCTCCCCTGAGGCAGCGGCAAGCTGTGGCTGTGTTGAGAAAAAGCCCCTGCACAGCCCTCCAAGACTGTAGGGGGATAGAGAGAAGAGAGGGAAACAAAAGTAACAGTGTAGCTGAACCCTCATCAGAGCCCATTTGACTGCAAGGGTTTAGTCCCTGTCCCGAGGCAGGAGGCGGCTAACTGTGGCTGTGTTGATATTAAGCCCCGGTGCAGGCTCCAAATGTTTCCAGCCAAATGTCCGGCCAAGACAGTGGCAGGGCTAAGATCAAACCCTAGCTGGCCTCCACTGTGGTAAGCCAAAAACCCCCAACCCACTCAAAACCTTGTGGATGTGTGCCTACTTATCTTTATGATGCTCCTCCTGTGATCCAGCAGTGTTGAATTTCCCTCTAAGTAACTCTCCTGGGATGGTTTCTGCGGAGTCCCCTGGTATGTGTTACTATGTCGCCATCTTCCCAGAAGTCTATACTATTTCTTTTTAATAGTTGATAATCAATATGAAAGGAAATAATTTAAAAAATACGTAGCATGCTGCATTCCCTTGTAATTTATGTTGTTACCAAAGTTGATGCTATGTCCTAGAATACTTGTCATTTTGGACAGATGTGGCTAAAGATTTATTTTTTGATGTACATTTAACCCTTTTTACTTTAAAGAAAGAAAATAATGAATTATATTCCTTCTTTACAGTTTTGGCTTTTCTAGGAGGTTTTTCAGCAACCAATGCCAAACATGCTCTTAAAGTCGCTTCAGATGTTAATAATCCTGATTTCTTTTTGAAATATTGGCATTTGTAGTTAAATAGTAGAGTTGAAGCTTTTAAAATTTATAGATGCATTGCAGAAGTAGGTATATAGCTTTAAGAATGTTGGAATGGGTCTGATAAAATACAAGTGTAAGTCAAAAATGTATTGCTACAAAACCATAGAAACTCTCATTAAACAAAGACATCAAACCGTGAAGCTATTGTTTCTCATTCTTATTGCCATTCTTAGCACAGCCTTTTCTGCCCCTTTTAGTCTCACCAATGAGCTTTCAACTCATTAGACTTCATAACATCCATCCCATGATGGTCCTATGTCCTTGGACAAGATTGATCAAGATTACTCCTGGGACATCCTAAAAAGCAGTCACCGAAACTTCCGTTGAACTTAACCTTGTTAAATTTAACTGAATGCTGCCGATACTTTCGTCAGAAAAGAGAGCTCTTGCTCTGAGACTGGGCCCTGGAGAGCCGAACAGCTGTGTCCCAGCAGGAAGTGGGTCTCGGGAAGGTGGTCAAGGGCTCCAGACACCAACCCTAAGCATGGCCAGCCGTGCGTGTGGGAGCCGTGACACCGTGCTCCCCAGCATGTCCACTGACTGATTTGTGCAGAGGGAGATTGCCTGGCCTAGGAGCAGACTCCAACGGCTAAACTCTTTGTTAGCTGCTGGGTGCTGACGTTTGTTTGTACCACCCAACAGCTTCTTTGCCCCATTTCTCCCCAAAGAGCTTATTTTGAAATTCTTTAATGCATGTTTGAAATTTGCATAATGTACATATCTGAAAGTTGGCTTGAAAACCATTTCTAGGGCGAAAACCTTTTGAAAACTTCTGATGTTGAATCAAATTGAGAAAGGCTCCCCAGGTGAAGGACATTACGAAGAGAGTTTTCAAAGATGTGGATCATTTTTAGCAAAATGAGGGCACTCTGGAGGTGCAGATGTTAAGTGGCCAATGGCCATGTCAGTTGAAAAGCACCCAGTGGCCCCATGGGAGAAAAGACCGGGGTCTCTGCTCCTGTCAAGATGACAGCCCAACAACCCCAATGGGGCAGTTCCACTTTGTCACATGGGTCACTATGAGTTGGAAGAGTCTCAATCAACAGCATCTAAAAACAAGAAAATAAATCTGAACATTTGAGAGTATAGATTCATTTTTTAAAATCATTTTATTGGGGCTCATCCATCCATCCATTTTGTCTAGCATATTTGTACATTTGTTACCATCTTCATTCTCAAAACATTTGCTTTCTATTTGAGCCCTTGGTATCAGCTCCTCATTTTTCTCCTCCCTCCCTGGCCCTCCTCCTTCATGAACCCTTGATAATTTATAAATTATTATTTTTTCATGTCTACACTGTCCAACATCTCCCTTCACCCACTTTTCTGTTGACCATCCCCCAGGGAGGGGGTTATATGTAGATCCTTGTAATTGGTTCCCCCTTTCTATCCCACTCTCCCTCCACCATCCCTGTATTGCCACTCTCACCACTGGTCCTGAGGGGTTCATCTGTCCTGGATTCCCTGTTTCCAGTTCCTATATGTACCAGTGTAGATCCTCTGATCTAGCCAGATTAGTAAGGTAGAATTGGGATCATGATAGTGGGGTGGGGGATGTGGGGAGAGGAGGCACCATTTAAGAACTAGAGGAAAGTTGTATGTTTCATCATTGCTACACTGCACCCTGACTGGCTCGTTTACACCTCACAATCCTTCTGTAAGGGGATGCCCAGTTACCTACAGATGGGCTTTGGATCCCCACTCTGCACTCCCCCTCATTCACAAGGATATGATTTTTTGTTCTTTGATGCCTGATACCTGATCCTATCAATACTTCATGATCACACAGGCTGGTGTGCTGCTTCCATTTGGGCTTTGCGGCTTCTCAGCTAGATGGCCGCCTATTTATCTTCAAGCCTTTAAGCCCCCCAGATGCTATATCTTTTGATAGCCGGGCACCATCAACTTTCTCCCCCACATTTGCTTATGCAACCGCTTTGTCTTAAATAGGATTTCATTTTAAGGGGGAAAATATCTATAAATATTTACTTCTAATCCTGAAAAATGGAATAACTGTGGGCAAGAATTTACAAAAGATGTAAATTTTACTTTGACAAAAGGATCTGGGACCCCATATGTAGGGTTTTATTGGTAAGTTTCTTTCAAATGTAAAGGAACAGAGTCACAAAATATGTCATTCTGGTAACAGAAATGAAAAAGGTATCTTTTCTACACACACAAAATTGTCATCTAATTAAAGTTATGAAAATAAGCAAACAATCTTGGGTAGAACACTAGCAAATTAGGTTCAGCATTTTATTAAATAAAGATAAATTCCTGATGAAATTAACAACATCCCAGGAATGTTATTCATAATTGAGAGTTAGAAATATTCTGCTATAATGCATATCCATAGGTTAAAAAGGAAAATCTTACTAGTTGTAAGAGTAACAGTTGTTCAAAGTTGAATTCAATTACTGAGGAATAACAATGAAAGAGAGGATAATTGAGAGGGAAATCCTGGAAGGAACTTGACAATGTCAAAGAACAAGTTTCCATCCCTGAAGCCAAGAGTTTCAGTTAGAACCCAGTTCTGAGCCATTTGGTGACAATTTCGAGGCATTAAACTGGTGGTTAACGTAAAACGCACTGTAAGAATGCAGCATAAACCTTTGACTTCTAGAGCAGTGGTTCTTAACCTGTGGGTCGGGGCCCCTTTGGGGGTAAAATGACCCTTTCACAGGAGGTCGCCTGATGATTCATAACAGTAGCAAAATGACAGTTGTGAAGTAGTAACGAAAATAATTTTATGGTGGGGTGATCACCACAACATGAGGGACTGTATTAAAAGGTCGCGGCGTTAGGAAAGTTGAGAACCACTGTTCTAGAGGATGCACACAATGGAGCAGGTTAAAAGCACACAATTCATTGCACATCCTACCAAGGGAAGTTGCTCTTTTTTTGATGGATTCTGCTATGGCTGTAGGTCTGATCAGGAAGGTGACAGGACTGGATGCTATGGACCTGCTGGCCTCAACTACATTGATGAGAAAAAGGGGAAAGATGAGAGATTACTCACTGAGATGCCTTTGAAGGGTGACAGTCTGGTTTCAAGGAGCCCTGGTGGTCCCATGGTTAATCAATCATCTGTTAATTGAAAGGCTGATGGTTCCAACCCACCCAGTAGCTCCCCAGCCAGAGAACCCCTCATCTGCTTTGTAAAAAGGAAGTGAGGTGGTTTGACCTCCTCTGAATGACAAGAGGGTGAGAGAATTACCATCAACACTATCAGCTGCCCAAGACGGATTGCTCTGAGGCTGAGGGCAGATGTGCCTCCACCCTTCAATATTTCTTACCAATTCTAACCGCAGCCTTTCTTCCCACAGCCTCTGTGCTGAGTTTGATAATTTATTGCAATGGCCTCACAGAAATAAAAACCAATCCTCGTGACTCTGGGGTTTATTTAGGGAAGTTAGTAGGTTAAAATTCAGCATCAGACATGTCCAAGGCCCAGGACAGCATCTTAGCTGTGAATGTGGGCAGCTCTCTCCCTGACCCTTAACACTTAATGTGGCTTCTGTCCTGCTTGGGCAATGTTTCAAAAAGTTCGTTTATCATCATTGATATATGTCTAAGGGACATTCCACTCAATCATAAGCCTCATCCTGAAGACCTTTATCCCTAGCTTCATGGATCGACAACCCCCATTAAGCGCCTGGAGCACCCCATTCTTTAAGAAAGTCTGCTGTCTGAGGATACTCAGCTTCAATCACTCCATCTCTCCTTTTGGCTCCTGGTCCTGATGCTGCTACTGCTGTTCGGATACTCTTCTGCTCCTTTTCTGATGTCACCGATTTCTGATCCTGGATTGAGGATGTTCAGTGTCCAGGGATTTCAGAATCAAAAGGACACCATCCACTCCTGGGTCTTCTTTCTTGATGGTAGTAAAATGTCCTGCTTCTAAGATGGCTCATGGTCTACTCAGCATGATGATAAAACTGGCCAATCCCCATGTTAGTTCCAAGTGTTTACTCTCACGATTAGCCCTGCTAGCTATCGTTCACAACAGAATCATATTGTCTATCAGCATCTCCCCACAACTCATCAGAAGAAGTTGTTTGGTGGGAATGGCTAGGGCTAGAAGAGACATAGCAGGCAATCCACTGCGCCACATGCTTCCATAAAGAGGACAGATTAGAAAAGGTTCTGGGATGACTCCACTTTGTCATAAGGTCACGAAGAGATAAAAATGGCTTGGTTCTATTGACTCCCTCCTCCGTGAAAACCCAAGGATCATCTCCATAAAGGATTTCAGGCTGGTGCTAAAGACTTCTGCAAAAGAGAGAGGAGGGAAAAAAGTGATTATTTATGGAGCATTAACTAGGTTGCTTTACATACATAATCTCTAAAGTTTATGACATCCCAGCACCATCATCTTTATACTCGTAGCATATTTACATGCACAACTTCTTAGCTGTGCAAGAGTTATTTTTCAATAAAAATTATTAGGCAATGTATCACACATATAAAAGAGTGTATAAAACATCTATGTACAGCCTAGAGAGTAATAAAAATTTGCATCCATGCACTCTCCACCCAGCCTGAAAAATAATCTCATTCCAGGGCCTTAATGCTGAGCCTTGGGTGAAACTCCCCATTCACTCTTCTAGCCATCCTCACAGAATGCACCGCCAGTCTTCGTCTGTGTTTAGCATCCTTTTACTTATTTCTGTATTTTAGTTCCTGTGGATAAGTCAATGAACAATAGCATTCAGTTTTGCCTGGCTTAAAACTTTGTATACGTGGGATTTACATTATGAAAACGAGCCTCACAGAATTCCTACTACAGTGAGCATGATTGAGCAAGGGCCCAGTTTATATGCTCTGAAATCCATGCCATTCATGCCAAGGATCTGGGCTGCTCACTGCCAATGACTCATTGTGGTGAGGAACTTGAGGCAGATTTGTTCCTGGCAGGCAGGCCCTTTGTGAGCCAGTTTTGGCTTGAGGACTCCCTGCAGGACCTTTCTTAGTAGAGTGCTTGCATTCAATCTTCCTGCCATTTCTCCTTCGCAGTCTGAAGGCTCTTCAAACCTTCCTCCTGCTCCTTCCCTACTTTGGCTCACAGGGGTATTTCCCATGATAAAATCTTTGCAACATTTAATTCCATCTTGGTCTCTGCTCCTTGGGAGTCCTCTACTCACATTGTGGTCTTTGTGGGCTTGCGGAAAACAATTCTGGTTTTGATGAACATTTTGTTTCTGAGCTTCATTAATATTAATGTGTGGGTTCCATCTATTTTCTCCACTATGTAGTATCCATTGTTGAAGTATTTTATAATTTATTTAGCTATTTGTCTGTTGAAGAATATGCTCATTGTTTCAATTTCATTCCATATCATAAACCAGAGGCCAGAAAACAATGGCCCTGGGCCAAATCCACCTGGCGCTTTATGCCTCACAACAGGGCAGTGTCTTCTAGATTTTTACATGACTGGGAAACTCAAAGTAAGGCTAATGCTTCATGGCACGTGGATATATGAAATTCAAATCTCCATGTCCATACATAAAGCTTTATTGGAGCCCAGACACGTTTGTTTATTTATGTCTGTAGCCTTCCTGTGGCAAGGACAGGATGGACTAGCTGCTGTATGGCCCTTTACAGAAAAAGTTCGCTGACTTTTGCTATTAAAAAATGTTGCTATGAATGGTTTTGGGTATGTCCCCTGGTGCTGTTATATAAAGGTTATTCAAGATTTTTCCTAGGAGAGAAATGTCTAGGCTGTAGAATATGTACACATTTAACTCTAGTAGGTGATGCTAAACTGTTTCTCAAGCTGATTGCAATGATTTTCCTTTCTATTGGCAGGGGAGGGAATCTGCTGTTGTCCTTGCCCTTGCCAGCAGTTGCTACTGTCTGAAATTTCCATTTTTCCCTATCAGGTGAATATGAAACATGTCCTCATTGTGGTTTTAATAGGTGTTTCCCTGATTACTAAAAGCACGGAACATATGTTTATGGGTCATTTGCATTTTTCCTTTATGACAGTACTTTATTTCATTTACTCATTTTCTCTCGGGTTATCTTTTCTCTTGATGAAGGCAGGCCAAAGAAGAATTGATGCATTTACATTACGGTGTTGGAGAAGAATATTGAACATATGACCATGAACTGTCTCAAGAATGAACACGTCTGTCTTGGAGGAAGGACAGCCAGAATGCTTTGTGAAGTAGAGGGTCCACACCCAGGAAGCAGACCCTCAATGGCACAGTAGCTGCAACTATGGGCTCAACCATTGATGTGATTGTGTGGGTGGTGCCACGCCGGGAAGTGTTTCATCCTGTTGTATGTAAGGAGTGCTACGAGTAAGAATTGGCTTGATGGCCCCTAATAACAATACTGACATCTTTCATTATTTAATGCGTTGAAAGAAATTAAATGCTTCATTTAATGTATGGGCTAATGAAAAAATTTTAAATGACAAGATTCTTACAATTAAAAAAAGCTTTGTTAGGAAACTTTAAATCATATATAGAAGTTCTTAATTTTAATGATTTTAAAGTAGCTAAGTCCAAAAAAGTTCTACTCTTTTGGTTTGTGACTTTTATATGAAAGAAAAACCCTATCTCCAAATCATAAAGATATTCACATAAGTTGTCTTCTAAAAGTTTTATGAGTTCCTGCTGCACCAAAGACTTAATCCACTTGCAAGTGGTTATTATGCATTGTATGGTGCTAAGTATCCGATTTCATTCCTCCTCCGCCCCCGCCCACCATTGGTCATCGATTCTCTTTGTCCCTTTCTCATTTTCATCCTATCTTTGAGGTGTCACCAGGCTAAATGTAAGCATTCCCCGAGGTCTGCAGTCTTCCTGAGGTTACGCCCAGAGACCAGATGACTAACCACAGGATTCTTGAATCCCACCATATGCCTTAGGAGGTGGCTCCTTAGCCAAAAGGTACCCCGAGGGAAGTGGTGAGCACTCTGGCCCTGCTGATTTCCTTCTTGCTACATGTTTCCTCCTCACATCCCGTTGGGCTCGAAAGACTTGGGTTTCATCTTTTCCTTCTCAGAGGAGCTTCTCTTACACCACGACTGGGTTCTCTCTACCCATGGCTGCTGGAACGTTCCATGGTCTACAAGCTGATAGCGGTGTGGAAAGAATTATTTGAAGTTAACGTTTTTCCTCACCCCACGTCGACCCACATTGTATTTATTAAAGCTTGGCTTTTAAAACCATCGTCTTGCTGTAGAATCCGAGGTGATATGAAGTCTCCTTTTTCTCTTTGCCTTCCTTCTGCAACAGGGTGAATAAATACAAATTGACAATATGTGCACGAGGAGAAAATAGATGCAGTAACTAAGGACTGCCTGATGTCAACTCAATTATGTGCAATATCAGCTGTCTGATTTCTATCTGCTCAAACTGATGTTTTGTGCAATTAATGAGGCTTAAATGACATAATGACTTTATCACAATTAACATGGTCTCTGACACCTGATAGATGCTCCCAATAGAGATTGGCTGCTATTTTATGTTTCTAAAACTCCCTGCCTTATAGCTAGTGCTGCTGTAACCTAGAAATACCACAAGTGGGTGGCCTTACAGAACAGAAATGTGCTGCCTCATGGTTCAGGAGACTGGAAGTTCACATGCAGGCCACTGGCTACAGGGAAGGCTCTCCCTGTATCTCCTCTAGTCAAAGGCATTGGTCTCAGTTCAATAGGCCCAGTGGTTCTTGGTTCCTGACTCTCTTCACCTGTGCTTTGGTCATCTCTGCTCCAATTTGTGCTAGGTTGTCTTTCTGGCTAATTTTTTTTTATTATAGCTCAAAAGTGATTAGTCTTAAAGCATACCTTACATTGATACGGCCTCATTAACACAACATAGACAACCTTATTCCTAACCAGCATATTCCCAAATACACACAGGTATAAGGGTTAGGGTTCCAACATATGTTGAAGGGTGGAGTGGAATCAGGAGGACACGGTTCAATTCATAACACTCCCTACATGATGCTCTCATTTCGAGGGTGGGATTATCACTGCACCATCCGTGAGATGCTAACCTGCACACTGACTGTCTCCTTTCTGAAACATTGGCTGGTATTGCTCTCTACCCGTGAATGCAGTGAACACTGTTCCGAGTTCCTTGAGAGCAGACACCACGACCTAGGTCTGTTTGTGTTTGCTGGTGCACAGTAGGCCGTTCATCTTCACCGCTATCTATTCTGTACAGGTCCATGCTGAGTACTGGGCACAGGAAGGACGATAGACCTCAGTTCTTGCCAGAGGAAGAGAAGCATGCTTTATCACCTTTTACCCCACCCCCCCTGGGTCCCCCAGAAACCCTTATGCTTCTTGCGATCTCTATAGATTCATCAATCCTGAGTTTCATAGACTGGAAACCAGAAAACATACAACAAAAATTCGAGAGGGCCAGCCCACTGACAAAATACATCTGAGATGCACCCCGATATGAAAAAACAAAAAATACAGAAAATGTTGAAAACCAGGTCCAATGTGCATCAGAGTTAAAACCAACAAGGTTTTCACCGTTCCAGTCAGGTTTATCATTTTGATCTCCTATAGTCACCTGTCCAGCACACGCTGGTAGCCGGTTTCTCCCATCCCTCTGTTATGGATAGAACAAAATCACTGGAGGCTTAGTTCCCGTGTGGCTCTCAGAACTGTACCTTGTACCACTGCCATCCATAGCTTTCCGCAAACCAGCGTCTCACAGTTGAGCCTCTGTGACGATCCCTCCTTCAGCTTCAGATGATGTTTTACGGCCCTTTGGTCACTGATGTTGGTTTGCTCATGAGTTGTGTGCTTAACTGGCTGTTTAAGCAAATGGTTGTTAGCGGAATGATGGTCATAACAACCAGTACCTCATTTGGGCTGGGCATTCTGATCAACCCTGTAGATACAATTCAAGATGTAATTCTTACAATTACTCTATTAGGCTGACACTATTATCAACAAAAAGCCCTGGTGGCATAGTGAGTTAGGCACTGGGCTGCTCAACACAAGATCAGCTGTTCAAAACCACTAAACACCCTACCGAAGGAAGAAGAGGATTTTACTTACTCCCATAAAGAACCATTATCTCATGTGATCATGAGGTGTCAAGGGAATCAGGTATCAGGCAACAAAGACCCCAAAACAAAAACTCATATTGTTGTGAATGAGGGGGAGGATGGAGTGGAGACCTAAAGCTCATCTGTAGACAACTGGACATCCCCTTACTGAAGGGTCACAAGGAAGAGACTGGCCAGTCAGGGTGCAGTATAGCACCAATGAAACATACAGCTTTCCTCTAGTTCTTTAATGCTTCCTCCACCTACTATCATGACCCCAATTCTGTATAGATCAAATCTGGCTAGATCTTATCTGCTACAGATAAGAGCTGAAAACACAGGGCATCCAGGACATATAACCCCCTCAGGACCAATAATGAGAGCAACCATACTAGGAGGGTAGAGGGAAGGTGGGGGGAGGGGGGAAGGGGAAATGGTCACAAAGATCAACATATAACCCCCTCCCAGGGGGACAAACAACAGAAAAGAGGGTGAAGGGAGACCGTGGTTTGTGTAAGACATGGAAAAATAATAATAATTTATAAATTATCAAGGGTTCATGAGGGAGGGAGGGTTGGGGTGGGGGGATGAGCTGATACCAAGGGCTCAAGTAGAAAGAAAATGTTTTGAAAATGATGATAGCAACATATGCACAAATGTGCTTGACACAATGCATGTATGTATGGATTTTGATAAGAGTTGTATTGTGATCCCCCAAAGGAGCCCTGGGAGCACAATGGTTAAGGACTTATCAGCCAATCAAGAGGTTGGTGGGTTAATCCCATCTGGAGGCTGTGTGGGAGAAAGCTTTGATGATTTGCTCCCATCAGTAACCACAGCCTAGAAAAGCTCTTGGGATAGTTTGTCTCTGTCACACCGGCCCCCTATGAGACCAAATCATGTGGACAGCACCCGACAGCAACATTTTTATAGCACCTCGTTTTACTGCGAACTGGGTAAAGATGAACAGAGCTGATCAGGTCTCCATTCAACAGTTCATGCTGTTTTGTTTCATCACCTCGATTGCAATTACCTGAAGGTAGCATTGCTTATCCCACTTCTGCCTTCTGTGTCCTGTTCTCACTGCTCCTTCTTTCCTGACCCTTCTGAACTTTGTCCTTGGATAAAGGCTGCCCTTTGGATCTCAAATGGTTCGTTATTACGCTAAGTTGTGTTAGAGTTATTGTTATTGTTCCCCTTACATACTTGTCTATGGTGTGACTGAAAATTGAGACATGGGGGTGAGTTCAATTCCAGATTTGAAGGAGGCCTAAGGACCACAGCCACAGGGGCTCTGTTAGTCTTCAGCTGAGCAAAGCCTGGTCTTTTACAACATTACTACCTCTGCTCTACCAAGGATACAGAGGGTAAGCAAATAACTCAAGGCTGTACAGCTAGTGAGTTGCAGAACTAAAATTCACACCCAAGGGTTAGCCTTGCTCCACGAGTTAGTCCTCATAGGCCTCTGAACATTATCTTTTTCATATTATGGACTTTGATAGACTTTGAGGAAATGGAAGGCTTCCAGGTAATGAAACCTAGATTATGAGGACATCAGGAGACTGAGGAAGAAGGCATGGCAGGGGCATAGGATTTGGGACTTATAAATTCTGAATGCTGAGCTCAATATCAATGTTTTGTCTCTTAACTCTGAGAGGAACTGACAGGGTAGCTAGAAAAGGGCTGGACTGTAATGAGGGTCGGCTCTCACAGTCTGGGAGAAGAGGCTGTTGGAAGAGCTAATTTATTCCATGTTAAAACATAACAATTTATTTTATTCTGTTGCTGTTGAAATAGACACAGCAGAAAATACACCAACGCAACCTTGCCTACCTGTGCAATTCGATGACCTTGACGATGCTCTTCACGTTGTGTGACCATTCTCACTCTCCTTTTCTGAGTCCCTCCTCCCCCATTAACATGAACCCACAGTTCTGGTAGTTTCTCTCTAACCTTTTGAGTTGCTGTTGTCAACGATTCTATATGGAAAGTTCTTTCAAAGGACACAATGCCTGAGGCCATTTTTTTTTTTTAATTTCACTGACCCCGTGGGCACAAGGGATGCTTCATTTTGGCTATGTGAAGCTTTGCACATTGTTTCAATTGGTCACTCTCACCTCAGACTGTGATGGAAGACCCCTGATTCGTCTAAATGGATGCTGCGGAAGTTCTCCCAAGTCAAAGCACACTCACTGCCATCGAGTGGATTCCGACCCACGGTGACCTTTGGGGCAGGGTCGAACTGCCCCTGCGGGTTTCTGAGACTTGTCCCTCTTTTCTGAAGCAGAAAGCCTCGTCTTTCGTTCATAGACCAGCTGGGGTTTCTAATCGCTGCCCTTGCAGAGCGCAGCCCAATGTGAAACCACCATGCCACCAGAGCAACTTGTCTTCCAAATGAACCTAATATATTTCGGAATGTGTTTTCCCTCCTTCTTCTTTACCGCCATCATATTTCACACAGGATATTCTGCATTTTTAAAAATGTCAGGGTGTCCGTTTCCTCCAACCACCTGGTTGATTTTAAATAGGAGTCATTTCCTCCCTGGGCGGGGAAAGCAACCACCACTCTATGGCTGTTTTGCTCTCCGTGAGTGCCGGGGTATGTGTGCCTCTCGGTGCCCGGGCAGCCCCTGGCCAAGGCGCTTGGATGTTCTGTTCAACGAAGTAGGCTCAAGAGTGGCACAGAGAAGGCTTTGAGACTCAAGGTAGCTTTAAAAGCGTCGTACCTTGTAAAATCCAATCACTGTTTCGAATGAATGGTGGTGTTAAATATAGTAGTTCCTCTATCAAAGGTATAAATGGATCCCTTAATTGGAGTTGAGTGCAGACTCCAAAAAATGCATCTTGATTAGAGAAGAAAGCAAATGAGACGAGATTCCTTCAGTTCTTTAGTCTGTGCATCTCCAGACACACACGTTTGCACAAATACCTCTGCACATAGACCTCCACCTTTCCCTCCACATACTCGTATATGGGAAGAAAAAAGATGTGTCTGATGGGGTCACAATCGGTGCTTTGGGGTAATGTCTAATCAAAGGGTAGGTGCTAACCCGGCTCTAGATATTGTGTGCTGTGAGATGATTAGTGTTTCTAAATCCAACTTTGCACCTGATGTGGGTGTCCTGGGGAGTTGGTGCTCCCAGGTAACAGAAGTCTGCGGTCCCTTTCAGGGGGCAGGTGATAAAGTGGACCACCGACGAGGACAGTTGTCCCGGCAGTCTTCTCCACCTCGGTCTTTGTCCAGATCAGATGCTGCTTTACAAAGGGTAGCCTGAGTGTTGGGGACCCACACTGCTGAGTGGATCGGTTTTCCCGGGGATGAATTTCTACCCGGTGATGACTTCTAATTTTAGGCTGCAGGAGACAGAAACACAGCACAGACTTGCAGGCTGGAAGCAGGTGTCAGAAAATCCACTTGTTCACACTCTGAAAAGCAGCTTTGAGGGGATCTGAGAGAGCTCCCTCAGAGAAGCAGAGACTCAGAAGGGAATCAGAGTCCAGCAGAACTGGGTCTGGGGAAGCCTCCACCACCCCCTGTAACCTAGTAACTTAGGCTGCAGCCAAGCATTCTTGCCCAAATCGCACAGGCTCAGGAAATCAGAATCAGGGAATCCATAATATTTATTTTTAAAGCATCCATATTTCTGTCACAGATTTTTTTAATTTTAAGAGTGGAAATCAAAAGGAAGAGGCTGTTTAATTTCAAAGTTGTTGATACTGCTAAGCATCTGTATTAGAAACTGCACTGAATGACCTTGGTCAGCCCAAGGGCATCTTCTCTGAGCCTTTACAAAGGGTTTTGTGAAGAACTGATGTGCTCACTTCATTGGAAGTGAGAAACCGTTTGTATTTGTCATGAGGTTAAAAACGGGTGTTAGTGGGCTTTCTGCCTCCTGGACCTCCCAGGCCCCAGTCTCCCTCCCTTGGACCCCTGACATGGCCCAGGTGCCCTGATGGCCTCCTGTACGCTCCTGTTTCACTGTCATTTCTTCCTCCAAAGTGTTATGTTTTCCCACACAGTATAACTAACTCTGTTTGTAAAGTGTCTCTATGCATTGGAATAAATTCAATGGCAGTGAGTCTTTGAGTTGGAGTTTGTTACAGGTGTGTCTCCGCCCCCTTCCTTCCTGCGCCGCCCCGCCCTCCGCCAAATATATTAATTCTAGCAGCCTCCCTAACCTGTAAATATCATGCTGTCTGGGTAGAGGGGTTTAGTTTTGCGTGCTCCAATTCTGAGTGCTCCAGAAGCCAATCTGACTGCGAGCAACCCTGCGAGACAGGGCAGAACTGTCGCCGTGGGCTTCTGAGACTGTAACTCTTTAGGGGAGTAGAAAGCCTCATCTTTCTCCCCTCTGAGTGGCCTCCTATCAAAAGAGCTGCATAGACAGTGAGATACACACCCCAAGGGGAAGAGGAAGGCAGACCCCAAGGACAGAGGCAGCTACACTCCTGGAATGCCCAGGATGGCGGGCAGGAACTAATCAAACAAACCGCAACAGCAAAAACCCACTGCTTGCCCGATAGAACAGAACACAACTGCTCCCTCGGGGGGTGAGGCTCAGTCTTCACAGGAGCATCTCCCACAGAGCAACTGGTGGGTTTGGAGTGCTCCCCATTCAGTTAACTGTCCCATGCTTAGCCCACTCTGCTACCTAGGTTCCTTCGGCAGGGCTCTAGGTGCTGAACTGCATGAGGAAGGCCCTCCCTCTAGAGCCACAGCGTGAATTCAGATGTCTAGACTCTTGAATGGTGAGAAAATAAATTTCTGTTCTTTAAAACCACCCACTTGTGGCATTTATGGTATGATAGCTATAAAAACTTACTGTGTGTTAAAGGAAATAAAAAATTGATAATAATAACTCATGATATTCAGCTTTTCATGATGTTTTCTTTGAAAGGCATGCTTTGAAAAGGTTACATTCACTGCTTTCTATTTTCCAGTAATAAAATCATACAAGTTCATGATGACAAATTTTGAAGATCTAAATAGTTAGAAACGAAAGTTTCCCTAAAATCCCATGATGCTAGCGACTGTGAGAACATGGACCCCAGGACCCTTGGGACCAGGTTCTGACCCGTAGCCTGTTAGGGTGATCTGCTTCTCAAAAAAAAAAAAGTAGTATGAATTCCTTTTGATGGAAGAAATGCCATGGTCATAGTAATGCTTTTTCCCTTTCAAGGTCACGCGGTCCTATTTGGGTTCATCAGAAAATCATTGTCAGTTTCATATGTCTTTCATGATTCAATTTCAGCAGTGGTGATAAATATTTGCATTTTTGTTGCTTTTTAAAAGTAGCAAACTCTTTAGCTGTGTTTCATTTCATTCTTGTCGGTGTGCAGGGAACATACTGGGCTCATCTTTAGTTGCCGTGCTTCTGACACGCTACTTAACCTCTCTTCCTGCTTCAGCAGCCTTCAGGGGCGTGTTGTGGACTTAGAGGAAGCAATTGTACCAGTTGGCAACAATGACTTATTTTGTCTCTTCCTTCTCAATATTTATATCTATGTCTGTTTTGCTTTGTTTAGAGAGCATGGCCACTAGAAACGTATTACGAGGTGTCTATGAAGACAGAGACGGAGCTCTGGGGGTGCTGTGGGCCCGAATGATGAGGCGACCTGTTCCCATCACGGCTGACTTGGAAAACTTCTCTAGGCTCTCTCTGAGTCGGCATCGCGTCCATGGCAGTGTGTGTGGCTTAAGACCGTCAGGAGTACCAGGGTGTTGCAGATGACTAAGTGTTCCACCGTCAACTGAAAGGTTGGTGGTTTAAACCCATCCAGAAGAACCTCAGAATAAAGGTCACGTGTGGTAGTTACATAATCTGTTGTCAATTTGAGAGGATTAAGAGTAAAGGGGTGGAGTCCAGCCTGTCAATCATTTGGAGTCATTAAGGAGGTGAATAGCTCGCTGGAGGTGGGACACATGGGTCAGTCCTTGCAGGACATTCTTGCTGACAGGCCACATGGAGACAGGTTGAAGGAGGCCAGAGACTCGGAGCAGGAGAAGCCACATGGAGACCCCTGCCAGTGCTGAGGTGCTTACTGGCCCGTGATCATTCTGCATTTGGCATCATTGCATGCGTATCATGAGTCTGAAGAGGAATTTATAGATTGATATCAGACATATGGGCTAATACTAGACTTATGGACTTGATCTGGACTGGGCTTGGATGTTTTCTCAATATTCAATTGCTCTTGTATATAAAGCTCTTTCTTGTACACATATGAGTATCTATGAATTTGCTTATTCCACCTAGACTAACACACCGGGTGATCTGCTTCTCAAAGGTCACAGCTGTGAAAACACTATGGCGAGTTCTACTTTATAAACATGAGGTCACTCAGAATTGATTCAACTTGCTTTTTTGATTAAGATAAAAATAAATAAATACAACAAGAACTCACTGCCATCAAGTTGATTCTGGCTCACAGTGCCCTATAAGATAGAGTAGAATTGCCCTTGTGAGTTTCTGAGACTGTAACTCTTCCCAGGAGTAGAAAGTCTTGTCTTGCTCCCTTGGAGCAGCTAGTGGTTTTGAACTGCTGACCTCGATGTTAGCAGCACCAAGTGTAACCACTACACCACCAAGACTAGATGAGGAAAAAAGGCCGGTGATCTACATAAATAAATGAGCCAAGGAAAGCGCCGTGGATTAACATTGTCTTGGACCTGCTTACTCTGGACTTGACATTGGGTGATATGGAATAAGTTCATTGTGTTTGGTAAGGCAGAGAGTCAGCAAAAATGAGGGAAACATTCAGTGAGATAGATGAACATAATGGGCATTCCCACTGATTTATAGGTACCAGTGGTCAGGAAGAGGCAGCGCCTGGGACGGAAGATCCTTCATTCTGCGACGCATAAGGTGTCCACGAGTCTGAGCCAGCTCAACAATGAAGAACTGCACTCAGCTGATGGAAATCATTGAATGGCTGGAGTTGGCAGAGGAGGTTGGCGTAGAAATAGATGCAGCCAAATGACTGCCTGCACTTGGAAGCTGACTCAGTGGCAATAGAGAATGAGAGAGAGAGAGAGAGAGAGAGAGAGAGAGAGAGAGAGAGAGAGAGAGAGAGAACTGGTGGTGATGTACAATTCCTGAGTGAGGGACTGAGAGGGCAGTGGTGTCAGAGCATAAACTGGGATGCTGGGAGGACAACTTCATTTGCAGGAATGAAAAATGCATTCAGGTTTCGAGAGTGGAGTTGACATTCCCTTGGGACAGCCAAGTGCAGAGTAGAATTCAGTAGATATCTGGGCAGTTAGAGACAAGGACAGATCCTATTTCAGATACACAGTTGCTGTCCTGAACATGCCTGCACTTGCCCTTCATGGCACCATGTCTGGGTTGCTCATGGACAGGGCATCAGCTTGGATGGTGCATGGGAGATGTGCAGGCACCTTCCCTGCTATTAAGTAGGGAGAGCTCTGAGCTCACTGGGAGCTGGGGTCGTTCAGTGAGTGAGCTTATGGTGGATGTAATTTTAGACAAATTCCAACCATTGCAGGCCACTGAGTAATTTAAATACATAAATTCTCAATGTGAACTGGTCGGTGAGGATGATGATAAATTTGCAGCATGTAAATTTGGGTAATTTATTTCCAGATATCCATGATATTATACAATTACATCCGAACGAGAGAGAGCATGCGCACAAGAGAGATTATTTAAGTCAAGCTGAAAGTGTCGCGCAACCGTGGTGAGGCTGGGGGCAGGACCGGGTGATGACCTAAGTCCCTGTGCATTTGGCACCAGGGCAGCTTTGAATGTTGCAGAGAACTGTTCCAGTCCCCTCTGACACCAGCTAATGATTTGTCTCCAGGCTGTGTTTAGACCTCGGGCTGTCATCACCTCGGGTGGGATTCCTGTAGATCAAAGCGTGAGCCAGTGTCCGCCATGCCAGCGCCTGCCACCGCCTGCATCGAGGCCCCCAAGTGCTGACGCCCAGGGTACCCGGCTGGGGTTCTGCACATCATTACCCAGATTAATGAGGACAGATGGGCTTCTGTATAATCAGCCTTTCTCACTGCCGGTTTGATTTGGTCGCCAGGTGGAATATTTCAGTAATGAAGTATTATAAATACAGCAACCAGTTCTGACTTAGGGACGGAAGGAAGAGGGAGGGTGGGCGGTGGTTAAGTGTGGAAAGCAGAAGGTCTGGCATTATCTCACATCAAGTTTGCCGGAGGGTGGGTGCTTTGCTCAAGGTGAGTAGGCCATGGTTTTCAGTTAACCTTAATGGTAGGTAACTAACAAAGAGAAAAACACGCGGACTCTGTCTTGGGTTTCTTCACCATCTGGTCATCTTAGTACTGCTTCTAGCAACCCGGCTGTAGCTCTGGTTACAACGGGGCGACACCAGCAGAACTACAGAGGCTCATTCATAAGGAAAATGGGAGATGTTGAAGAATCGGGCGCATAAGGGATTTATGCTCCATTTGTCAAGATTTGGAGGGTGGCTGCAGGCCTGAACTGGGAACAGAAAGAATGGGAGAGAGGGGGTGGGGAGGAGAGAGAGAGAAAGAGAGAGAGGGAGGAATGGAAGAGAGAGAGAGAAAGGGAGAGAGAGAGAAAGGGGGAAGAGAGAGGAAAGGAGAAGAGAGAGAGAGAGAAAGGGAGAGAGGGAGAAGAAGGGAGGAGAGAGAGAAAGGGGGAAGAGAGAGGAAGTGGGGGAGAGAGAGAGAGAGAAAGGGGAGAGAGAGAGAGAAGAAAATGTGAAGGAGGACCCCAGGATCCTCCTTATAAAAAGGCCACACCCCCAGGTAGACAGTGTTAGGCTTTTACCTGCTTGACAGGTTGCACTCCACCCCTACACTTTATACACCTTCAAGTTCACAAGAAATTATGTAAGTATCGCACCATTCACTGTGATCCCTTTCAGAGCAGTCAGCAGGGGTAGCCAGACACCATCTAGTTCTAGATCTCCAGAACTTCTACTAGTGTTATAAGGTATATATATATATATGTATGTATACATATATATATACACACACACATATACACACACAGTAGTGTTACAAGACATCGATATGTACCTACATATACAGTGTCCCCTCAGAGATTCTTGCCTTTCAAAAACTCCTCCTTGCCCCACACACGTGCTGGTGGCGGATCAATCCAGCCCCCGTAGGACAGCGTGGGATTGCCTCTGGGAGTTGCTAAAGCTGGAGAACTGTAGAGAAGTCACATCTTTTCCCCTTAGAGCTGCTGGTGGGTTCAAACCACGAACGTTTTGGTTAGTAACCGGGAGCTTCTCCTAGGCAGAGTGGCTTTTGTATTAGAAAGAGGGAACTTGGCAGACCTAGGGTTGGCTCAACAGCACACTCTCTTTTCTGTCTTCCCATTCTTCCGCCCTTGGAGAATGAGGGCCGGGTGGCCTCACTGTGGCGAGGTGACATCTGCAGCCCCAACGTTATGTCTCGGTGTGACAGCATCCTAAGCAAGAAGGCAGTGTGGGGAGGGCTGAGCAGAGAGGACCTTCCTTTGAAGACGTTCTCACCACTGGTAGAGGATGAACACCTTTCCCAGAAGGTCCTGGAAGATGGTGGGACCTTTACAGAACCATGAAATGTCCTCTTCTGAACCCACAGCAGTTTCCGGCTAAGGGGGATCTACTGAGTGACCCCTGTGCCCCATCTTTTGACTTAGGGCACAGAACTGAGGCTCTGCTGAGTGGTAGTCAACTCCCAGCCTTCTCGTCAAACGCTCTAAGGCAGATGCTCTTCCTATTCCCCTGTTAGATGAGGACACTTGGCTAGAAAACGCCCCAAGCAGCCAGGACGCAAATGCCGATACAGCCTATGAGCTTTGAGCCTCTACTTGACTGCACCTTCCCGAACATCCATCCAGATAAGATCCCAGGGGGCTCAAAACATCACAACCTAACATGGAAGATAACTATTTCAGCTACAATGATATGAGACACACGAATATAAGACGTCCCACATTTGAGGTAGAAAGCATGTTCAAGATCTGCTAACCCAGTGTTTCTCAACCTCCGGCTGCTCTCGGCAGGTTCAGGAGAGGCTTCCTCTCGGCCACCCAGCCCAGGCCTTCTCGGGGTCCTCTGAAGGGAGACTTCTTTTCAGTCCCCTCAGGAGAGGCCTCCAGCCTCCTGCAAGCTGCCTCCCCCTGCATGTGACCTAGCTCGTCCCCTGTGGAGCGCTTTTGTCAGCTCCCTTAGCTACATTTTCAGCAGCAGGTTTTATTGTCACCACGGACTTATCCACCGGGCCCCTTCTGGGGCTGCTGTCATCACAGCTCTGCCGTAGGTCCCCTTCCAGGTCCCCCTCAGGTCTACAGCCCTTGACCTGTGTGACAGCTCGGTTAGAAGCTTCCTCGTCTCCTCTCGGTCCTGCTGGCACTGTGGTTAGGCACCAGGCTGCCACACTGGGCTGCACGCTCCTTGTCGTCTTCAAGGTGGGTGGCAGGGTGGCAATGGACCAGTTGCCCCCGCTTTGTTTGCCTGGTAGGCAGCCGGCCCTGCATTTGCATCCGTACATCCACCACCGTCTGGGCAACCCTTCCAGGTTGTGTGAAACAGAGCAACCACTGGGCAGGCTGCAGCCCAGGACTTGACCTAAGCCATCAAGTTGCTCACAGCGTACCCAGGAAATGTCAACCAACGTGACCCCAAGTGACAAGGTTTCTGGGGTAGAAAACGAGCACAAAGACAACTGCTCAGAATTCCAGCAAAAATCTCTCAGGCTGTTTTCCCAAGGAAACATGGCAAAAGGCTACCTAGAGGAACTCCTTTCACCGTACCTGTGAACTGTTTCCACTCTTCCCCAGGCACCAGTTCCAGCATGTTAGTTGACTGGTTCCAGAGGCAAGACTGTATTAACCCCATGTGTACGTTAGCTTTAACGGGAATCTTCACTAATGATTTAGACCAGCAGTTCTCAACCTTCCGAATGCTGCGACCCTTTCATACAGTTCCTCATGTGTATAAAATTATTTTCGTTGCTACTTCATAACTGTAATTTTGCTACTGTTATGATTCATCATGTACATATCTGATATGCAGGATGTATTTTCATTGTTACAAATTGAAAATAAATAAAGCATAGTGATTCATCACAGAAACAATATGTAATTATATATTGTGAAATATGTATTTCTAATTACAAATAGATAAAAATTTGTCTTGAAGCATGGTGTAGCATGGGTAACAGTCTCCATGCCAGGTACTCACTCATATGTGAGTGTTGTATGTGGACGTATCTGCATGTGGTGGACCCACCCAGAGACGGATAGAGGAGCCGTGTCTCGGTTCCTAAGACCATCAGAAATATGTGTTTTCCAATGGCCTTAGGGGACCCCTGTGAAAGGGTCATTCGACTCCTGAAGGGGTCGTGACCCACAGGTTGGGAATCACCGATGTAGACGATCTTAGCCTATGTTCAAGGGGCCCTGGTGATGGAGCGGTTAAAATGCTAGACTGCTAACCGGAAGGCTTGTTCATTCCATGGGAGGAAGATGTGGCAAATTGCTTTGCGACAGATCACAGCCCTGAGAAGCCGGTGGCGGGGGTGGGGGGGTGGGGGTTCTCCAGTGCTCTTAGGGGTTGTGATGGATGCCCGTTATGCTCTAGTGGTGCACCAGTTAAGTATCTAGCTGCCATCCGAAAGGCTGGCAGTTCTAATACATCTCTCTGCTCTGCAGGCAAAAGACTCCTGCTCTGGTCCTGTAAAAATTGCAGTCTAGAAAATGCAATGTGTCGGTTCTCCTAGGCCTTCTAAGTTGAAATGAACTCCAAAGCACCTAACAACACAACGCTGATAACAGCAACAACGTAGGTTGATAGGCTCACAGCACAGGGAGCAGGTATTTGAACCTGAACTGAGAATCAAAATCAACTGGACGACATCTGACAACAGGCTCACGTTCCGATTATGGGTTCCATCCATGCACACCTATTTCTACCTTTCCCAAGTCACCTCCCATGAACTGGACGATCACACAGCCTTGCATTCTGGGTAAATGGGCTTCTGCTGTGCGACACTGGGCAAGTGACGTGAGCTCTCTGAGGCTCAGTTCCACGTCTTACAATGAGCCCATCGACAAAATGCTCATCTAGCACTTGGCACACAGCAAACACGCAACCCAGTTTGCTCTTGATTGTATGTAGGGTTAGCCTCTTGTTGAAGAGTGGGGGAAATATGCATGAAAGGCTAGAGCTGGGCAAGTGATGAAGGAAAAAAAGAAAAAAAATTGGACGATTTTTACACTAAGCAAACCAGAAAATGCTAATGCTTTTCTAAGAAGTTCAATATAGAAGTGTGAACTCACATGAACCCTCCTGGCTGCGTCAGGAGCCAGGCTGTGTAAAGGATGTTGGCAGAGGCACACAAGGGAATGCTGCTTCATCGCACAGGTCTGGACCAGTCACTGGTGTTGGCTGCCGTGGACCCAATGGATACCAGAGCACAACTCTGATATGAACCCTAGGGTTTAAAAATACACACACCAGGATGTACACCATGCCCATCGTTTCTACATGTACCATTCAGGGACCATTTTTTCCAGTTTTCAAACCATTCTCATCCTCCTGTTTTTGAGTTACTCCTTTACCGTAACATAAACTCACTGCCTGCTAAGCTTCCCTTCTAACCTTTTGAGTTACTGCTATCAATCATTTGCTTCCATTCAGATAGTTCTTAAAAGAGAGCACAGTGCTCAAGATAGGCATGCTTTCTCAGAGAAGCACTGGTTTAAAGAAGAGTTCAGGCGATCTTCTTTTGTTTCAGGTTTAAAAATTATCTCGGTAAAGTAGTTTGAAGGTTTCATTCAGCCTCAATGGCTGCGGAAAGTCTGCATCCGGTGAGAATCTGAAATTCGGTTCCCCATTTTGATCACAATTCTTCCGAGGAATCTTTGATCAAAAGATTCCCTAGTGGGAGTTGGGCACTATCCAGTTCTTCTGGTCTCATGGCAAAGGGAGAGACATAAGGTCTTCACTAGCTCATTTTCAGGAAGTAGATCACCGGATCTCTCTTCAGACAAGTTACTGGGTAACACAGCGGTCAACTTTTTAGCTAATGGTTGGGTATGCTAACAGGGACTCCACTGTGGGACTGAGGGGCCAGAGAACTGGAGGGGCAGCGGTCCCTCATTCAGTAGGGCTTCCTGGTGATGTAGCCTCCTGCCCTCTGACAGCAGGAGTCTTTTGGAGCTCTTTCTTTCTTTTATCCCCACACAGTTGTATTCTATAGGGTCAACTCAATGGCAATGGAAATGAGAGTGCCATCGAATTACCTGCTTTCTACTCAGAGCTTGCTAGAGGGCCCCAGGAGTGAGGGGAGAGTATGGGGCAGGGAGTGTGCCAGGATTCCAGTGCAGAAAACTTTGGGTCCACCTATAGGCCAGGTGGTGCTTTTGGGTCAGCATTGAACTTTTAAGTGCAAGGTCATAGATTCTTGTGTATTCTTGCTCTAGTTTGTACCCCTACCTATCTAGTCACTGGCATCTAGTCAATCCGACTCATCGTGGCACCTGACAGAAGCCATGGTATTTTGCATCATCTCATACACATGGGAAAGTTGGCATTGAACAAAGAAGGCTGAAGGAGAATGAATGCATTTGAATTATGGTGCTGGTGAAGAATATTGGAAGTCCCACAGACTGCCAATGGAACCAACAAATCCGTATTGGGAAAAGTCCAGCCAGAATGCTCCTTAGAGGCAAGGGTGGTGAGACTTTGTCTCATGTACATTAGACATGCTGTCAGGGAAGATCAGTCTCTAGAGAAGGAGACGCTGCTTAGTAAAGGACAGAGCCTCTCAAGAAGGTGGACACAGTAGCTGCAACAATCGGCTCAAACAAAGAACAAAGGTGAGGACGGACCAGGACAGGTTAGCGTTTCCTTCTGTTGTAGGTAGGGGTAGCCGTGAGTTGGAACTGACTAGTAGCACCTAACAACAGCAACAGCATCTCACCTGTTGGCATAGTGGATTAAATGCTGGTCTGCTAACTGTAAGGTTGGCAGTTCAAACCCACCAATCACTCCTGGGGAGAAAGTTGAGGTTAGGTGTTCTCATAGAGATTTCTAGTCTCAGGAACCTGAATTCAGGTTACTAAGAGTGGGAATGGCATGAACTCTGTAGAAATCTATGTTTTTAAGTCTGATAATGGAGCCCTGGTGGTGCAATAACTCTGGTAATTAAATATGCTACTGCTAACCCCAAACACTAAATCTCAATGGATCCTGTGATCCAAAGCCATTGAGTTGATTCCAGTTCACAGTGACCCCACAGGCCAGAACAGAACTGCTCCTGAGGGTTTTTGAGACTGTACATTTTTATGGGAATAGAAAGTCTCGTCTTTCTCCTACCGAGTGGCTGCTGATTTCAAACTTCTAACCTGGTAGTTATCTGCCCAACACATAACCACTACGGTAACAAGGCTCTTTAGTGAATCGCTACTAATCCTATTCTTCTCCCAACCCCCAAACTGTAAAATTCACCTCTCTAGTGGGAGTCTCTCCAACAGAGTCCTGTTGGTGTAGTGGTTCCACGTCGGGCTACGAACTGCAAAGTCAGCAGTGTGAAATCACTGCTCCCTGGGAGAAAGATGGGCTTTCTACTCCCGTAAACAGCTCTGCCCTGTCGCTATGAGGCGGCATTGACTCGAAGGCAGTGAGTTTGCTTTGGTTGGAGTGGGAACCCCTCCTAGTCAAAATTCAATACTTGGCCACATAACCTCTCAAAATAGCCCCTGAGGTTGGCTATGTCTCCAAATATCGCTAGCAACAACAAGGTTGATCTCAGTGACAGCAAACCATAGTGAATTCTCATTCAGAGCCAGGTAGTGTACATGTGCTCTCTATTTGATGCTTCACACGTCATGCGATTATCTCCGATTCACAGACGAGGAAACAGTCACAGAGTGCGGTCTTCGGCCTTCTTCATCACAACAGGCAAGTTTTGTACCCAACATCCGCTTCCTTCAGCAAATGGAGAATGCTCTCTGGTTTAACACGGAACATGACTGTCTGAGTTCCTTATTGATTTCACCCTGACATTGTGCATGTCTGGGATCCTGTACCTTCATCTACTTGTTTCCTTTGTGCCTTTCTCTTGCCCGGTTGAATCTCCCTTGAGTAGATTCTGTCTCAGTGATTGCATGGGACAGAGTAGATGCGCTTCCTTGGATTTTCTTGGTTGTAATCTTTATGGGAGTAGATCACCAGCTCTTTGTTCACCACAACCACTCGGTGGGCTCGAACCACTTTCAGTTGGCAGTGGAATACTTACCCGTTGCACTGCCAGGGTGCTTTGGATCCCTCATGTTGTTAGGTGCCCCTGAATTGGTTCTGGCTCCTAGGGACCGTGTGTCAACAGACTGTAAGAAAGGCTGCTCTGTCGAGCACAATCCTTGCAGCTGGTATCTTTAAGCCCATTGGCGTAGCCGCTCTATGAATTCCTTTCATTGAAAGTCTTTCTCTTTGCTGCTGACCCTCTATCAAGCATAATGTTCTTCTCCAGGGACTAGTCCTTCCTGACAAGGTGTTCTAAGTATGTCACTTGAAGTCTCACCATCCTCACCTCTAATTTGTACTTCTTCCAAGACAGATGTCTTGGTTCTTCTGGCCGTCCCTGGTATATTCATCATTCTTTATCAACAACACAATTCAAACCCATCAATTCCTCTCTGGTCTTCCTTCTTCATTGTCCAGGCTTTGTACCCGACCCTCTCCTTTACCAAGTATGATGTCCACTTCCAACAACTAGAATAGTTCCTTTTGTACAAATTTTTGTATTTATACACTCATATCTTCATATAAGTTGGAATTTGGGATTCTTTGTAAGGAAATATTAATATTAACTTTAAAGTGGAAATTTCCATAATTACTAAGGTGGTTTTTTACCTTCTGTATGGAAATCATCTAAGGATATTATGAAAACATAATGATGCACACTTTTATTCAAATTGGTTTTTTTTGCTTTATTTTACTTTTTTACTATATTGTTTGTTTTTTAATCATTTTATTAGGGGCTCATACAACTCTTATCACAATC